>NW_005054533.1:479160-489684 GCF_000277835.1 Geospiza fortis | reverse complement strand
CCCCAAGCCTTGGGCTGTCACCTGCATCTTATTTCTACTTAACCTCTTAAATAACATTGGAATTCACTTTGTCCCCTGATGGGCTCTGTAATGAGAACCTCCTGTCAATCAGGGCTCCATTAGCCGGGACAGACTCCCACTTCCTGAAACAATTTATTGCATTCCCAGCAGCGAATGGGCCTGGCTCCTTTTGAGCCCTTTGGGTTTTTTTGGGGAGCTATTCATTGGGAGCGGGTGTCCCTTGTGTCCCTGCTGAGCGGGGCATTGTTCCCCCCATTGTGGCTCATGGAAACGGCTTCCTGAGCTGACCCACCTCTCCTTGTCCTGCCCAGGCCCAGGGTTTGCCAAAAACTTCTTTGGGCTGCTCAGTTCAGCGGCCCAACACAAAACCCACCAGCTGTTTCCAGCCACTGGGGCAGGGGGAGAAGCCAATCCTGCTGTTAACCCCTTCCCAACAAAAGCCCGGAGAGCTGGAGCCCATAGCTCCCTCTTCCTTAAAAAACAGGATCTGCTCTCATTTAGCATGAAACTAAAGGCAATTTTGTTTTCCTCTTCCCCTCTCTTGGTTACAAACTCAAATTGCAGCTCAAAGGAAAAAAATCTTACTAATAGAGGCTAAAACCACTTTGGTTGGAACATTATCTTGAGAGGAGAATTTCCATTTCCTTAAGTGTGTGCAGTCCTTACGAGGTTCATTTGCAATGAGTCTATCTGTTTTGATGAGATAATAAAATGCATTTTATTTAAAAATATCCCCATTTCCACCCCCCTCCTCCCCCCAAAGGAATTCAAATGGTCAGTTAATCTTTCTGCTTCAGAAACAACCCACTGAGTAAATAAAAGAGGGTTCAAGATTATATAAACCAAGATTTTTTTCCTATTCTAACACTGGTCTCGAAGACTAAAATACAGATGTACCTGGGCATTGGCTGTGTGCCTTTTTAGTACAAATCAGTTTAACTTTTAGCCTGGGAAAGGGGGAAAAAATGGAAACAAGATGATAGTTATCTCCAGCCTTCTGTGATTCTCGAGTCAATAGTAAATGGGGGGACTCGTTAGTGCCATAGTGATCCAATCAGGATGAAATTATGCAGTCATGTAAGAAATAATATCTATTAGGCTAATTTAATCAACGAATACTTTACAGATGAATTAGAATGCAGAATCCAATTATTTCAAACATTTGGACTGTCAGCCGCTGTGTTTTTGAAGCGGTGGAGGGGGAGAAAGGGAAGGCTTGAGGATCCTTTCAAGGCCAGGGTGGCTGGGCTGTGTTTGTAGCAGGAGGGCTGAAAACAGCAGAGAAAATGACAACCACAATCAGCACCTTCCCTGGCTCCTGGGGCACCTTCCTCCGGGATATTGGCAGGGACAGCTTGATCTGCTCTTTGCACTGGCTCACAGTGACTGTCTCCACTCTTGCTGATTCCCCTGGCCAGCCACCCCTTAAAAGGGAGGTTCACACTCTGATGTCATGGGGTGTTTTGTTACTGAGAAGGGAAGATGTGCCCCTGGTTGGTGCACAGCTCCATGGATTGCATGTGGCATTTATTCCCTTGGAAAGCCAAGGTGCTGCTTTGCGGCATCGTACAAAGAGAAATGGGACAGACAGAACTACTGCCAGAAGGGGGAACTGGTTTACAACACCACTTGACTCAAAAAGGAGTCATACTTTTAAATAAAATGCATTTTATTATCTCACCAAAACAGATAGACTCATTGCAAATGAACCTCGTAAGGACTTGATCTGCTCTTTGCACTGGCTCACAGTGACTGTCTCCACTCCTGGTGATTCCCCTGGCCAGCCACCCTTTAAAAGGAAGGTTCACACTCTAATGCCAAGGGGTGCTTGGTTGCTGGGAAGGGAAGATGTGCCCCTGGTTGGTGCACAGCTCCATGGATTACATGTGGCATTTATTCTCTTATTGGAAAACCAAGGTGCTGCTTTGTGGCACCGTGCAAAGAGAAATGGGACAGACAGAACTACTGCCAGAAGGGGGAACTGGTTTACAACACCACTTGACTCAAAAAGGAGGGGACAAAACTGGGACTGTAAGTACACAAACCATGATCCAGCCTGACTCAACATCTGCTCTGCTGATGGTCTGTCAAACCATGACAAACCACGACAGGATTATGAAGCTTGCCAGAAAACCATCACTGCTCCACCAAGGAGACTTAGGGATTGGCTCCTTGCTGTAGAATAAAGGCACATCCCACCCTCTCTGTAGAGAATTTTCTCCCCATTCCACTGGAACTGCTGTTTCATAAAGTAACAAAAGCAGATACCCTCTGCATTTGGAGTATCAGAATGGCTTGGGTTGGAAGGGACCTTCAAGACCATCTCATTCCATGGGCAGGGACACCTTCCACCATCCCAGGGTGCTCAGAGCCTTGTGGAACATCTCACACACATAGAGATGGTCTGAGGATCCCATTTGCCATCAGAGCAGTTATTGCAGGAGCTGAAGATGGCAAAGGTGCATGCTATTGTGCTCAAGCCTACAGCACAAAGTGACATTTTCTCCCCCTCTCTCATTATTAGTAGAAGTTGTTTGTACAGAGAAAAACAAGGCTACAAGAAAGTGATGGATACTTTATACTTTATCCACGTGGAATATCTTTTACAAAGAGCTGAATGAACTTCACAACGGAGCTTAAACTGAAACAATCCATTTCACTCTCTGGGCTCCAGTATTTCTTTTGAGTATTTGAGTGATATCATGAAGAACAGAGCAAACCTGGTGCCTGTTGCAGAGTGTGGGTGCCCCACTGCTCCGTGAGCTCTGTGTGCCATTCCCAACGTACCTGGGATCCAAACATCTTTCTGCCCTGTCATCTGGAGCAGTAAATGGACTCTCTTGCTTATTTAAACATGTAATGCTCTTCTGATGCCCAAATGATGCCTGTTTCCCATGATGGATTAGCACAGGATACAGCAGTGACAATTTTCCGCAATCTGCGGAATATCAAATTTTGATTACTTCATGAGGAAAAAGTAAAGTTATAAGCAAACTGATTGATAAGGAGCAGAGGAATACTTCATGTGGTGGCTCGTTGGGAGCCTTGATGAATGCCTGGCAGGACTGTGATGAGTCCCCACAGAAGACATGCAATAACTCTGAGGAGATTTAAGGTATTTATTGCTCAAATAAAACAAAACCAAGTGACACGAGTAGGTGAAGTGGCACTGGGTGATTACAATCTGCTGATCAAGACCAAGTGCAATTCCAATTTTTTTTTTTTTGCAGAGCAAAAAAACAAACTAATTCTCCAGCTTGCCTACAAAACACTGATGGTTATTTTGGGAATTTTGGATGCTGGCTTTCTTCAATGAGCAATGGGGTTGTTTCAGTGCCAGATCTTTATGGAGGATTATCATCCAGTTAATGCTGGCAGCTGTTCTACTTCTGGGTGTCAAATTATTTAGCAGTACCTTCTTAAGATAAAGTGATAATAGATTTTTATCTATCTATCTATCTATCTATCTATCTATCATCTATCTGTATCTTTTATCTATCAATTATCTATCTATCTATCTATCTATCTATCTATCTATCATCTATCTATCTGTATCTTTTATCTATCAATTATCTATCTATCATCTATCTATCTGTATCTTTTATCTATCAATTATCTATCAATTATCTATCTATCTATCTATCTATCTATCTATCTATCTATCTATCTATCTATCTATCCCATAAAGCTGTAATACATATAAAATATGTAAGGTGTGACTTGGTGATCATGGAGGTTCTTCCCAACCTTAATAATTCTATGATTTTCTCTCTCTCAACATGTCCACATTCCCTTGGCCCCACTCCCTTCCAGCACCAGCAGCTTTTCCAGCTGTGAGACTGAGGAATTCCCAAAGGAGCATCCCTGACACAGTGCTCCACAGCAAGGTGTAGCGACAGCTCCTGTGAAGGGAAGAACTGCTCTCTCCTCAATCACAAATCCCTCTCTTCCAGGGCTTTCCCAGCAATGTTATTGTCAACAATCTCCCTGTGCTGGCAGAGGCAGATGTGACCCTTTCACTCTGCAACTCTGCTGAGCTGTGTCTCTGTGAGAATCCCTAAAGCTCTCGCTGAGTGTGAAGGGGCTTTGTACTAAAAGCATCTTCCCCAAAACAGTTCAGACTGAGGGAACCTTCTGAGAGAGACAAGGGAGGGAAAAAGCCACCAGAGAAGAGCAACATGCATTTGAATGGAGGGTTGGACCAGCAGCACCTTCTCCTTCAGAGAGGGGAGCGCACCTGAACCCACAGGGCTGTTCTGCTATTAAAAAAGGCACTTGCAGTTAAGCACTGAAGAGAACAGATTTTTGTATTTTCAGTTTACTATTTCTGGGCAGGGTTGATGGATGTTTTGGACAGAGGAGGCTGAAAGGAGGCTTTGTGAGCCAGCATGATTAAAACAGTTGTCTTGAGCTGAGTTTGTCTATCGTGAAAAGAAGTGGGGGAGACTCCAACCAATCCATCAGCAATGCACTGCTGGCAGACACAGGCACTGATCAGACACGACAGCTTTGCAACAGGTTTGAAACCCAAGTAAAACCACCCTAGCTGTCTGTGTGTGCTACAAGCATCCTGAAGATTTTCAGCTTTTCCAACTCCAAGAGCCAGCATGGGAACACCAGTGGCTTTGGTGGCACTCAAAGGAGGATAAAGAAGATCCTGATGGTAAAACAAAGGGTGCTTAAAGCTCCCAGTGTGAGAACATGGTGGATTTGGAGGATTCTTTGATGTGGTATTTAGGGACTGAGCTGTGCTGGGTCAAGGGTTGCACTCCATGATCTTGGAGGGCTTTCCCAACTTTACCCATTCCATAAATCCATGATATTTTAGATGCAAAGCACAACCCTAAGGCAGGGGGTGTATTCCCAGCTTCCAAACAGAACAAATACCAAGGATCTGCTGCCTTCCCTGAAAAATCCTTGGACTTTCCAGGGCCATCTCATATCCCAAATCACTTGCCCTCTGCTGATCATGCTTAGGATGAGACTCCTAAGCTGTATCAACCCATTTTGTTTACTGTAAAATATTCTTCCACCTCGAAGGAAAAGGAATTAATGATTATTCTGAGATCTAAACAATGTGACAGACTTAGCTGGGTATTTTGAACAGCCTTCATAGAGAAAAAAAAATATATATTGCTATTGCTGATGTGATCTGGCAATTAAAATATTTTCCATCTGACAAACACCAGCAGTCAGAAGGAGCTCTGTAGAATTCCTGAGCATTTGTTTTTTAGCTCCTGAATGAGAACTGCTGGGTGAGACCCTAAATTACATCTTGGTGGGCATCTGATCCCAATCCCTGTGAGCTGAGTGCCAGCAGTCCCTGCAATGCTGATGTTTGCTTATGCTCTGTCTTTTGGGAACGGCTTCTGAGGGATCCAACAACCTGGCAGCCACCTCCAATCCTGCCTGGATGCTTGGAAAAAAAGCTGCAGCTCCCTCAGAGCTCAAGTGGGCAGCAGCCCCTTCACAGGAACTGGTCTGTGAGCTACCACCACATGTCTAATTAATGACCCTGCCGGTCGCAGCTGGAAGAGCTGAGCTGGGGGTGATTAATTAAATTAGCTGGCAGAGGAAATTACAGTGGAAAAGCCAAAGTTTGATTGCTCCATAATTAACCACAGTGCAAATAATATCTGCATCTATAACTTCCAGCCATGAGATCAGAAGCCAATTGAATTTGGCACTGATTGAAGCTGTAAATATCCTGTGGTGAAAAATGATAGGTTTGTTCTGAAGGGAAAACTTACAGAAATGGACATCCAGCAATGCAGGAGGGGAGCAGGGGACAGGGAGGAAAGAGCACTGGAATTAGATCCTGAGCTCAGCTGATTTCTGCAGTGCTAAGAGGACTCAAGGTGAAACAGGAAGAAATATTTTAAAATCGGGATGCTGTGAGATTCCTTAGCAGAGCTTTGGTGAATCCAGAAAGCAAAAGGCACTGAGATCATTCCACCCCCTGCCTTGCTCCTGTGTTTCCTAGTGGTGGGAATCACTGCTTTCCTTGGGAAAAGACTGCACAGCTGAAGAAATACCCAGTCCAAACAGCTCCTCCCTGCTCCTGCATCCTCCATCCCCCACTCCTGCTCTTGGGAGCTCTCTTATTTTTTGAACTACAAGACCCCATTTGTCCAAGGAGATCACCTCCAAATGCCTGCAAACCCCTCCATCCCCCTCGAAATCATTATCATTTCATTAACCCCCTTAAGCATCTCCTACTACTCACTGAAGACTTGAAATATTTCTTACCATGCTTCTCCAAAATGCTCTATTTTGGCAAGTGATGAACCCACCTCAATCCTGCATCATGTTGGATTGCTGGGAGTCTCATCCCTCTTCCACTGCAGCTGAGTTCTGGCTTAAAGAAAGCTCAGATTTTTAAACTGGCCTGAAAGGCAACCCCTCAAATCCCAAAATGAGCCAAGATTTATTTCCATGCTTCTCAAACTGCTGTCCAATGTACTCTTTCACAAAACCTGCATGATCCAGGAAATATTTAATTTTCTTTTTTTTTAAAGCAGTGAAACCAATTTTCCTGAGTGTTGAGTAAAGTGCATTATATACACATACAAAATAGTATTTCATATTTTGTGTATTTATATTTTTATACATTATCTTGAATTTATCAAGGATATTATACATATGCTTGATAAATTCTTGATAAATATAAAATATATGCTTGACCATATGATATTTATCTGATAATTATATTTCTCCAAAGGGAATCCCCTTTGTGTGGACCAGAATAATCCCCTGAACCAAATCTGTGGCTTCTCCTGCTCCAGACCAGAACAGTCCTGTGGACATTGGCACCTACTTGGCCATCACCAACCCACCCCAGTATAAAAAGATTTACAATTCCATAAAAAAACAACAGCACAATATTTAAGTGTGAACACACAAGTCCTGCTCTGCTTTGCCATTTCTGAAAATGTGGGGAATCACAAAACCAGCTCATTTTTATGTGCTTTATCACTCCTGGCTGACAACACAATTTTTGGGGTGACCTGAGAGCCTTCCCTGTAAGCTGGGCTGGTTGCTGCATGTCCCATTATTGGTGTGGCTGTAAAAAATGCAAACCAAACCTCTGTCCCCAGGATGCCAAATGCACTTTGATCTCACAAAACACCACATTGGACATTGGAGGCTATTTTCCTTCTACTTCTGAGGCATCCCATGTTCTCCCCTGCCTCTTACTCCACATCTTAACACACACATTGCTATCAAACGAGCTGTGTGACTCCACAGAAATGCAAATGTGGCAACAAACACCAGCTAAAAATCAGCTTTGGACATGTATTAAATTCAGGAGTCCCAAAACTCTGTCAGAAGAGCCATCCTCATCTCTCATTTCACTTGGAGCACTCCCACCATGCATCCTGCACATCCCTAAACCTTGTCTGCTCCTTCACACCTCCCAAACACCCCTTGTAAAACACACTATGACTTTAAAAAAAAAACATTCAAAATGTTAGTGACTGATTTTTAACAAAAAACCCTCTGAATTTCAAAGGGTCCTGTGGCTGCTGAGTTTATCCAGCCTCCAAAGAAATTTTGTGTGATGGTGTCCACAGCTGGAAGCAGAGCTGGGAGCACCAACCCAAACTGGAGTTCCACCACTCAAAATTGCAATTGCAGCAGTATTTCAAATAATAATATGTACTTTAAACACTATTTTAAATAATAATATAACTTTAAACAATCATATTTTAATTTTTCTTCTTGACCGCAAGTCCAAACAAGTAATGCTGATTATTTTCTGTGGTTGATTCTTTATTTTTCACCTTTTTGCCTGAATGCAACAGGTGAACCCAAGCAAACTCAGGAATCCTTTTAGGACAGGTCTGAGCTGTGGGAGGACAAGTGGCCAAAGCAGATGTGGTCTGGAAAGGCTCAGCCAGGAGCACACAGATATCACTAGCAAAGGATTGAAGCTCTAAATTTTGGCTTCTTGAGATGAACAAGTAAAAAAGTCAAATTCTGAATATCATCTTTTCATAAGACAGCCTTCAGTTTTAGCACACAGTGACACAATCCCTGTTCTTTCCACTTGCAGAGGAGCCTCAGAAGCATTCCTGGGCTTGTGATTTAATTCAGCTTCCCAAGCCTGGCTGCTGCTGCACAGACCAGTGAAAATAAAATCAAAACATCCCTTTGGAAATTGTGACCCGGATGAAACCAGGCAAATGTAAACCTTTTGGAGGAAAAGCCAAGTTAGCAGGAAGATTTCTAGGCCATGACATAATCATCTGTGCAGCATGGAGGCTGTTTGAAGCTGGGCCCATGCACACCTTTGAGGCTCCCCAATTACCAGGACACGGCTTCTCCTTGCTCCCCAAATTCTCACACAAAAAAATGCCTCAGCCACAGGACTTTGCTCTGTCTGCACAATCTGCTTAATAGGCACAGGCAGGGATTTCATCTCCCTCTAATTCCTCACCTGTGCTCCCCTCAGCACTTTAATTACTCCAGAGCTGCTCTGGCTTCTTCTGGTCACTCATTTCTGCTGGGGCTTTGCTGCTGCCCCCCACTCCAGCACCCACACACGGAAAAATGCAGCTGGAAGAGCACGATCCCAGATGAACAGAGAATATTTGAGAGCTGTGGGGAACCTGCATTTGGGCTGCTGTGTATATCAAGTTTCAGTCCAGTCAAAAGCCAGCACCATCTTTTCACTGCTGCCCTTTTCATTTAGTTATCTTACTGAAGTCTTATCTCCCCAGTCCCTTGCCATAGGCTACCAGCTTCCTGCAGAGCCAGAAACAAAGCTCAGTCTTAAACAAAGGGGGGAAAAAAGGGAAAAAAGCACAAAAGAAAGTTGGTCACAGTTACTGTTAGGGAGCCCTGCGGGTTCTGTAGGCAGGACCAAAGCGAGGGGATGCTGCTGCCTCTGTGCCTCGTGTCACCGGCCAGCAAAGCCACCAGGAGCACACACAGGCACTGCCTGCCTTCAAAGCATCCCACCACTGCCTTCAGCCACGCTCTGCTGGCCCAGGAGCTGGAACAGATCCATCCAAATGGCTGAAAGAGGCAGAATGCGCAGGAGGAACGCAGCCACCATCACCGGCGACAACGGCCGAGAGCTCGTGTCACAACCCCCCTGTGACATCCCACCCATGGAAAAGAGAATTCTGGGGAGCACCTCACACCCTCCCTCTCCTCAGATTTACCCACAACCAGTTCATGTATCTCTTTAACAGCAGAAAATGCAGAAAGAGCAGAAGGAATTCACACAGCAGAGCTCCCCCAGCACAAACCAGGACTGAACTGGCTTTAGCTCAGAAAGCAATTTGAATTCTGTTTGGTTCAACTGTGCACAGAGGCAGATGGGACCTCAGGGCAGGAGGAATGAAAGGAACAGGTTAAACCTCAACCACACAGAAAAGCTGCAAATAAAAAGAAAATATTTTGCGTAAGATTTCTTTCTAACAGAATGGGTATTTTCCAATCTGCTGGGTGTTCCCCCAAGTGCTTGGCTCACAGCACTTCCTAAAATACTCACAGGTGAGCCTAAGGATCTGACCTGGGCATCCCATAATAGCTGATGCTTGGCAATGGGCATTTTTTAACTCAATGGCTCTATTATTATTACATGTTTTTATTAATATGTTTTTTAACTCAATGGCTTTACTACTATTACTTGTTTTTTATTAACATGTTTTGAATTATTACATGGTTTTTACTCTTAAATGTTTTACTATTAATACAAGTTTCAGACTTGCAAACAGCTGAATTTCCAGAACAAGGAAGTGTCCAATGCTTTTCCTTTAAGAAGTAACTGATAAGTAACTGGTGAAAAAGAACCTTGGTAAGGTTTCCTAATGCTTTAGACAGCAAACTTCATTTTCCAGTTGCTTTTAGCTTGCCATATTTAAGATGAAAGTCCCCATATGTATTCCTCAGGTGCTGTGGAGTAGCAGATATGTGCATCCACACATGTGGTGTGCAATTTAATTCCAGTGTTAATGACACCAAGGAATTTTCTGAGGAAAAGCTAACCCACAGTGCTTTCCATCTGATTCCTTTTCAGCGACCCTGGCCATCAGCCTGATCTAAGCCATGTTTCCCCTCAAGTTATAAATTCACCATCCATCTTTTCCCATCTGAAATTAAAATTTTGTTCTAATTAGCCTCTTTCATTCCTCTGTTGTAGTTCCACACTGGCCTGAGCAGTTTCTAATAAACACAGTGTTGTGGTTTTCTCTTTGTTAGTGAGCTCTGACTTGACCTTTTCAAGTGGCTTTTTGGCCAAGCAGATGTGAAGTCCACTGAAAACACATTGGTCTTCAAATCTCTGTAGTCTGGTAGGTGTTTGGGAAAGAACTAACACAAAAAGAGAAATAATCAGTCTGTATCTAAACAGAAAATTAATCTCAAAGCCAAGGTCCTACATGGTTTTGAGACCTTCAGGACAGGCACTCACCCACTCACCAGATGGGTTCTTATTCCAGCAAACAAAAACCAAGCAAACCAAAACCAAAAACAAACAAAAACAAACAAAAC
>NW_005054533.1:468490-479130 GCF_000277835.1 Geospiza fortis | reverse complement strand
CCCTTGTTTGAATCCTGAACTCAAATCCTAGATTTCTCCAAGTTTAACAGCTCATCAGCTTTTTTTCCTAGGAAATTTCAGCTTAACTTGTTATTTTTCAGCACGGCAGGCAAATCCACAAAGAAGAAGAATCCAAATTTGTCAAGAATAAAGGTACCTGGAGCTGAGTGTTGCTCTAAGCCCTGTCCAGGTTGGTCCTGGACACTTCCAGGGATTCAGTGAAGTGGTACTGATGCTATTTAGACTGAAAGGAAGAACAGCACTGTGGCTCTTTAATAAATGCTTTCCTAACCTGCAGAAGGAGACAGCAGCACTTCCTTTTCAGGTTTCTCTTTCACCACCACCACCAAGGAGGAAAATAACAATTGTAATAATTATTGCAAACCAGGCTCCTGCTTACCCAGAGCCTGAGCTTTTATCCGAGGCAGCTTTGCACACAGGAAAGGTGCAGCTGAGCCAGGGAGCATTTCATCTAAAGCACTCATTAACTTGGACAAGCAGGGTCGAGGGTGTTGTGGTTGTTTTGTTTTGATTTTTAATCATCCAGGCATCTCCCAGGCTGCCGTACAGGCACCGGTGTTGCACCGGATCAGCTCCTGGGTGACAAGGGCTGCCAAGCAGCTGCAAGGACAATAAAACACAATATTACTACTACTGCTACCACCTTTCATCTTTGGAGTATTGTATTCGAGCTTCCAAGGCCTCCGAAGGGCTGAAGTCTCAGCAGCAGCCACCCAAGCTGATGTTCACTCACCTCCACTTAGCTCTTCCTGTCAGAGGCATTTCCTGCAAGCTACTGGTGAGTGACAATTTCATTTTTTTGGTTTAAATTTAATTGCAAACCAGCCCAACGTGGAAGCACACGAAGGGTTCGCTCCTCCATCTATATCCCCGAGTTTCCTGGCAGCGGTGAATCAGCCTCTTTATTTATGTCTGCGTTTGAGGACGCGATGCCGCTGCAACTAATAATTTATCCATTTTCCTCATTATCTCCGTGAAATATCTGCTGTCCAAAACACAGCTAATAGAACTGAGCTCGCTGCGAGTTGTGCTGCTCAGTGGAGTTCAGCCACCAGGAGCAAGTTTTTACTGATCCCTAAGTCCAAGCTGGAAACCTTAAGCCAAACCTTAAGCCAAACCTTAAGCTTAACCTGCGGTCCCGGAGCAGCTGCTGGGCCGGCAGCAGCCCAGCTGTCTAAACTTTATTGGCAGCAAATGTCATGCTTGCACACAGGAGCTGCCTGCCTGGCAGAGCCAAAGGCACATCTTGGGCTATCACATCCCATCACGTTCCCCTCCAGACGAGATGTGAAAACCGGAATGGGAAACGTCAACAGAGTCCGGAGCGGGGCACGGCCGCTGACAAGCACAGCACGCCGTGACAGAGATGGGCTTGGAGTTGCAATTAGTGGCACTGTCATTTTCGGGCCCTCCTGCCAATTAATTAAGCCTGTCAAATGGAAAAATAGCGGCATTCACATGATAATTTATATCGGGAGAGACTGGCCCGGCTTTGCTGCTGCTGCTGCTGCCGCCGCCAACAAAATCGCCTCCGAGCGCTTCAGGGAAAAAAAAAAATAATAAAAAAAAATTATATATAAAGAAGTGGAAAGGGGAGGGGGGGGGATAGAAAGAAAGAAAGTTAAACTGTCCTTGTTATAATTGTTAACTCTGATCGCTCAAGTAGAAGACGGGCTGATTAAAACTCCAAACGAGCCCCCAGCTCGCTTAAATCTCCGAGTCCGGAATGATAGAATCAGAGGAGTTTATTCATACCATTAAGCCCCAGAGAACTTAATTGAAAGAAGAGCATAGCCTGGACCTTGACAAGCGGGAGGTCACAGTAATTGCTGCCGGACATATTTAACATTAAGATAATCAGGCCATTAATTACCCTTTGGATCATTAAATCAGCCAGTTGCAAAATGAAATTTCTGCCTCTATTACTCACTTGAGAGACCACAGGGGTGGCTTTTAATTTATCAGTGAGCTTGAGATACAAAGGACCAGGCTTGGGGAGGAAGGAAAAGGGGGAGAAAGGAGGGGGTTTGCTTCAGCAGAGGCAGGAATATCAATCCGCCATGCTTGGTGATCGTGGCAAATTAACTAGGTAAGATAACCTCAGCTTCTAAAGGCAGAAGCTGGGGGTATGTAAATAGATGAGGGCAGACAGGGAGATCAGAGCCTGCACACCACTTAGCAGGATAATAAAGGAAATCATCCTTGATTATCAGTGCTAATTTGGACACTGCCGGTAGCTTGTTATGCGTGTTCTGAGTAGCATTTAATTAATTCAATTGCTTGTTAATGAGGGAAGTGACATGTGGGGAGCAGATGCCACCCAACTGCAGATGGGTTCTGGTCAGCCCTTCACAATAAAATCTTTTTTTTTTCCCTTCTTCTTTCTTTCTTTTTTTTTTTTTAATTTATTTTTAAACCCCAGCCCTGGAACGGGAAAGGTGTCAGGCGTGGAGGAGCACTGAAAAGGCACAAAACACTGACCTCATCAGGCCAAGATCTGCCACGGAGCCAGAGCTGATAATCAGGGCTAGAGAGGTACCTGTGCTCCCCCAGGCCCCATCCATTCCCTGGGCCAGGAATCAGGAGCAGCAGCACCACAAACTGCTGCCCAAAAGGAGCAGGGGCTGAGGGAGGGGGGGAACACAGCAGCCCTAAAAGAGCCAGGATGCAGAGAGGTCTGAAGTGCTCCGTTTCCCTGGGCTCACCCTTCATCTGTGATGAAGGATTCATTATTTTGACCAAGAAAAGGATGAATATTTGCACGGAAGGCATGGGTTTTTATTTTCCATTTTGGTATTTTTCATCCAAGTCACTCCCAGTGACCAGCAGCACAAGCCAGGCTTTGGTGCAGGACTGCAAAACTCAGCTCAGTGCAGTGCAGCTGCAAAATGTTGTCCCTGACACCATTAAAGTGAGTTCATTATGAGGAAGGCTCAAAGTGGATCTTCCTTGGGAAGGTGAGAGTCGATTCCCAGCTCAGCCAGTGTTGGATTTTCCTGTAGCCCTTGGTACCAGAATAAACAGAGAGTGCTGGGCAAACGGAGCTGAGCACAACTGCTGCTCCAAGCCCCACTTACAGAGCTTAAAACTCTGCAATCCACTCACCTCTCAACTCAAAACTACAGTTTTAATGGAGTTGGACATCCCACCTGCTGGTGAATATTCTCAAGGAGATGGTGGAGCCCTGTCTGTGTGCAGCCAGTCCAGATATTTGGCATTGTCTGAAGAGCAGAACAGCATCCCAGCGTGGCTGGGATGGTGCCTGGACATGAGCCTGCCTTCCCTCAGCTTGCCTGGCAAGTTCCAGCTGGTGGAGGTGGCACATCCATCCCAACACTCCCAGAGAGATGGAGCTCAGGGAAGGAGGGTGAGGGAGCAGATAAATAACCATCTTCTGGAGAGGGCAGAGGGATGGGGGCAGCTTGTCTCCTTTGGAAAAGGGGAAGTCAATAGTGGGAAATGAGGCTGCAAACCAGAAGCCACGAAGGACAAAGCAAAACAAGTGAGCTGTGTCCAGAAAAAGCTCAATATTTGGTAGGGGATGGACACAGCAGTGCAATGGGCAAAGAATTCCCAAGCTGGCTTCCCCACACCTCCAACATTCCTCCACAGAGCTGCTGAGCCCCACAGGGCTCCTCCAGTGCTGCAGCACTCCAAAGCAGCGCTGTGAGAGCGTGCTCAAACAGTATCAATAGCAATTAGAGGGAAAATCCTGATCCCATCCCCAGCCCCAGTTAATTGTTGCAACATTGATTTACTCTAATTTGACTTCTCACTCCAAATTAAACCCGCATTACCCAAGGAGGGACTGCAGGCAAGCTCCCCCTGCTCGCCCCCTCCCCTCAGAGACAATAAATTTCATATTGAATACACTTGGAAAAAAAAAAACCTGGCAGTTGTTGCAGGATCCATACCCAAAGATCTTTTTCCTGTTTTTTGCTCTTTCTCTTTTTTTTTTTTTCTTCCTGGGAGTAATTAAAAGATGCTTTTCTTGACTAATGATGCCCCTGTTTAGGAATGGGAAGTCGATACTCCTTCAGCAGCAGTCAGCTTCAATTTGTCACAGGCCTCCCCAAGTTGGAGCAGTGTTCTGGGGGCTGCTGGTAATTGCTGGAACCAATTACTGACCTAATCAGGGACCCACGGACACCACAGCTCGGGCCAGCTGCTCCCTGCTCCCTTTCACACTCCAGTGTTTGGGTTTTCCATCATTTCCCCAACTTTCCGTGCTCAGTGGAGCTTGTGTTTATTCCTCCTTCCTCCCAAAATCCCAGGAATACCCTCAGCCTTGCCTCAGCCACTTCCTTGGGGATCCCAGCACACCTGTGCCCCCAAAACCTTCCAGTTCAGTGCCAGAGACCATCCTGGATGCTGCTTTTCACTGACAGGGGCACTGAACAACCTGGAGGTCTGCGTGAAGGATTCCAGCATGGTTTGGTTGGAATGGGCCCTAAATCCCATCTCATCCCACCCCTGCCATGGGACACCTCCCTCTAGACCAGGCTGCTTGCCTCTCCAGATGGATGTGAGCTGGAAAATATCAATATTAGAGGATACAACTGGGCAATATCCCTGATCAGCGCAGGAGGGATAATGCCTTTTGCTGAAGGCTTTGATTTTACACACCCTCCAATCTCAGAACCTTTCTGGCCTTCAAAGGAAGTGTCCAGGTTGATCTTTCCCCATGATTTGCTTGGATGAAGAATTTGAATGGGCTAGAAAAGGACAGCAGCATTTCACATGGTTTAATCACAGAATGTCCTGAGCTGGAAGGGATCTACAGGGATCATTGATCCAACCCCTGGCCCTGCACAGACACCCCAACAACCCCACCCTGAGCATCCCTGGGAGCACTGTTCAAATGTTCCTTGGGCTCTGGCAGCCTTGGGGCTGTGCCCATTCCCTGGGGAGCCTGGGCAGTGCCCCAGGGGGCAAAGAACTTCCTAAAACCCAACCCAAACATCCCCTGACACAGCTCCAGCCACTCCCTGGGTGCTGTTCCTGTCACAGGGAGCAGAGGTTGGAGCGGTCCCTCATGAGGGAAGTGCAGGCCATCATAAGCTCTTGAATTTGGTATCTTATTTTTGAATACCATGACCTAGAGCAGCCATTTGGCAATTCCTTCTGTCAAAACCCATCTCCAGGAATCCCTCCACCCTTTGCTCCACTCCACAGAAGCACACAGGATGCCACGGCAAGCATACAGTGATCAGTGCCAGCCTCTCCGAGGCTGAAGGGACTGCTTTGAAAGCCACATCAAGAATTTCAGGTTCCTTTTAGTCCAGCCTGTGAACATTCCTTGAGCCTCCCAAATCAGATTCCCAGAATGGTTTGGGTTGGAAGGGACTTTCAGGACCATCCAGTTCCACCTCTGCCATTCCAGGGACACCTTCCACTATCCCAGGCTGCTCCAACCTGGCCTTGGGCACTTCCAGGGATCCAGGGGCAGCCCCAGCTGCTCTGGGCAGTGCCAGGGCCTGCCCACCCTCCCAGGGAACAATTCCTAAATCCCAATATCCCATCCATCCCTGCCCTGTGGCAGTGGGAGCCATTCCCTGTGTCCTGTCCCTCCATCCCTTGTCCCAAGTCCCTCTCCAGCTCTCCTGGAGTGGCCTCTTCTCCCTTCAGTCCCTCCACAACAACAAAAGGTTTGTTTTGCCCTCCTTTCAGGGCCATTTCAGCTGCTTCCAACAGAATTCCTCATGCAAAACTCCAAGCAGCAGTGGGAACATGGGGAGCAGAGCCTCTACCTGAAGAACCTGAATTTATTTTATCACCACAGCTCGGATAGAAGGATTGTGATGCTGGCAGAGAGCAAAGGGAAGCACAAAAGCAGCAGGCACACGCTTGGAAAAAGCAGAACTCTCTGGTATTTATGTAAAAAATTGCATTTCAGTCCCTGCTGCAAACAGCAGAGGAATGGGAGCAGCAAAGCAAGACTGCAATTGCTTTTTGGGAAAATTTCCACATCATCCTAATTCTGCTTTTTCTAGCACCTCTTCTATCACAGAAGCATGAACCTGGACACAGAGCTAGAAAATCCTATCTATAGAATGAATCTTTTTGTCCAAAAATGTTGCAGTGCAGGAGAGAAAGTGCAGTGACATCAGTGGCAATCAGAATCAGCTGAATATAACCATGAAGATGCACAGAAACAAAGTGGGAGAATTAAAATAAGCCCTGTGTGTGAAATACCAAGAGAAAAAAGTTGATTTTCTAGAAGTAAAATTCAATCCTGAGTGAATTATTAATTGAAATGGATGGTGCTCTTTTCATCACAGTCACATGGATTTTAGATTTTTCATGATGACTATTATATGACTACTGAAATAATGTGATTTTTCTTTTTTTTTAATAGAATTCCAATTGAGTGCATTTTCCTTTCAGCTGTTTAGAACCACTCAGCTCAGCAGTAAGGAGCAACATATCTTTGTGAGCTGCAAGAATATAAAATCTCTGTATTGAAGTGATAGCAACGACTGAAAGTTCATTTCAATCTACCTGATGAAATCATTGGGCCTAATAGTACCCAGGCATAGAGCAGCCATGCCATTTCTGCCTAAACAAAACCTCTCTTTGGGGCTCCCTGAGCACTTTTAGATGCACAGCCATTCATCTAAGCAGCCTGATTAATGCAGTGGCTTCATTCTCGAAGATGAACCAAAGGTGGCACCACAAATTCATTTTTCAGGGCTAACGAAATAATGCAAGAAGGAGCAGTTGACTTTTCTACACACAACAGCACAAACCCAGCCCTCTGCTGCAGGAGTTGGCCCAGGCACAGAGATCCTTCCACCTGACCCAAAACAGGAAAAACTATTTTCAAAACATTTGTCTCTGACACTGATCAGATTAATTCAGCATAAAACCCCCCAGTTTTAGGTAGGACAACACCTCACAGGAAGATTTTCACTATGTGGAGATATGAGAGGCAGGTAAAGAGCTGTTCTCAAAGGAGACAACCCCTCAGCAGCTCATGGTTTCACAGAAATCACACACACAAAAAAAGTCAACAAGCCCATGGCTGTCACCATCATATTTTCTGGAAAAATCCCTTCGCCAGGATTTCTTCTCCTGGGAAGCTGAGAAGCATCGGAGAAAAGGGGAAACAATTATTATCTCATTTGCTTCTCCTCTGTTTTGCTGCTTTGGAATGTGGTTGGAGATTGTTTATCCAACATGTGAATTGTTTTTACTTAAACTAATCACAGTCAGGCTGTGTCAGGACTCTGGAAGGAGTCACGAGTTTTTCATTAGTATCTTGTTAAGCCTTCTGTCTGTATCCTTTCCCTATTCTTTAGTACAGTTTAGTATAGCATTCTTTAATAGAATAAATAAAATAATAAATTAGCCTTCTAAGAACATAGAGTCAAATTCATCTTTCCTTCCTGCTACAGGGGACCCTGAAAACACCACACATGGTGAGGAGGACTTTGAACACCCCTGAGCAGAACCAAAGACCTGAGAGCCAGGTACAAATCCCCGGACGCTCTGAAGGGAGATTGTTAATGACAAACTGAGGGGCCAAGAGGCAAGAACTTGGTGGCCCATTGAGACAAAGGAGCGCACGACAGGATAATTTGGATGGAGGAAGAAGCAGGTGGGAGGTTTCCATCTCCCACTGAACAGAAAACTGCAGAGCTGCCGAGCAAACCTTCACAAGAGCAAGAAATCAACGAGGTCGCTCAACTTTTGCCACCTCCCACTTTGACACATGTTCTTCCTGGGCACACAGGGAGGTTATGAAGAACATGAAGTTATAAATAAGGTGAAGTTATAAACAATGTGAGGTTATAAACAATGTGAAGTTATAAACAAGGTGAAGTTATAAACCATGACTTTCCCACAAGGGAGGACTCCAAAGCGGCGGCAGCGGTGGCGCGCGCCGGGCGAGGCGCGGCGAGCACAAACCCACCTGGTGGAGTCTGGGGAAGGCTTCACGTGGCCTTGGCTGTTCTCCTCCCACACACTGTTGGCCAGCTCGTTGCCAATGGCTGACATCACCTTGATGAGCTCGATGGGCCAGTCGTCCAGGTCCAGGGAGCGCACGCGGGACAGGTGCGTGCCGAGGTTGCGGTGGATACCTGAGCATTCGATGCAGATGAGGGCTCCCAGGTTGAGGCTGGCCCAGTCGGGGTCTGTAGGGCAAGGGACACAGCAGTTAGGGCAAGGGAACACCCCACAGAACTTCCCAGCTGGTGGTTGTGCATGAAGGTTTTGGTTCTGGGGATGTCTTGTCCTAAAGAGCAGCTGGGAGGTCTTCCAGGGTCAGTGGAGATGCCAACCCTTCAAGGGGTACAGAAAAATGAAATGTGGTGTGTCAAAGGATGCATCACTCCTCAGCCAGACAAAAAACCCCAATGAATTAGAGGGGAAAGAAGAAACAGAGGCAATACAACCATGGTGATGGGTAAAGGATGATGGAGCAGTGAGGAAAGCCCCTCCCTGGGAACCCAGAGCTGTTCATAGTCAGCTGAAAGGGGAAAAGGAGAAAAAACCAGAGCCCAGAAACAATTATCTCCTGCTAACTCCATCAATAACCACACACACCAGCAGCACCAGTGTGGCTTTTCCATCTGACTCTTCTTCCATCTCCAAAATCAGGGAGACAAACACCAAGGTGGAAATGTCCCACCTGGAACAGCCCTGGTCCCAGGGCATGAGCCAGAAGGATTGCACCCTCCCAAAACAACCCCACACAGGGTGACACTGGCACAAACCTGACACAGGATGGGAAATCCCATTTCCCAACATGGTTCAAAGCTCTTTTGCCACTGTCTTGTGTGATTCAAATCTAGATTTGTATGGATTGCCTTCTCTCCAACAAACATTGACCTTAACAAATGCAACTGAAGACACATGAGAGGAATTTTGGTTGGTTTTTTCTAACCCCCTGCTGTCAGATCTTTTCTTCGTGCCTCACTTTGTGCATCCCGAAGAGCTACCCCAAATGCCATGCAAGAAAATGGGGATAAATTAAGAGGGCAGGCAATTCTTGTTCCTATCTAAACAAAATTTGGAGCTGACAGAAAATGAATTTCCAGTCTTTCCTTCTGTTATGAAAAATTCATCCAAAGACTTGTCTCAACTTTGTGTAACCCACAACTGAAAAGCTATTTCTGGCAGCCAAAATATGTGGACACAAAACATTTCTAGCTCTTTCCCATGTCATGTTTGGACAAAAAATAGGAAAGGAAAGCTCATAATTTTAATTGTGAACTCACACATTTCACTGAAGGCATAGCCTGACATTTTTCTACCAGTCAATTGAAATCTAAAAATACAACCAAGAAGAAAAATCCCCCATCTTATTCCACTTGAGCAGAAAAGTACATCTTTAGTTTAAAAGTTCCTGTCCATACCAAGTCCTATATTATACATAATTTAATATCCACATTATAGATATACAATGTTTCAGATCTCCAAAAAATCAGGTGAGACAAAACTCCTGCCATGCTTTCCAAGCTTTTGGTACAACAACTACAACAAACTCCTTAAATTCCATAATTTTTCAGTTATGAAGCCTCCACTGTTGTTTTGCCAGTGGGGGAACTAGTGGTGTATCTGAAACACACTAAAAACCCCTCAAAATCTCAATTTATTGGTTATAAGTTTGAACACAGCAAGTAATAATTTGAAATTTGCAAACTGTGACTCGGATGAAACCCCTGACCTGCAAAGGCCAGAGTTATCCTCACAAAAATTCAAAGTGCAATGAGCTCTAAGAGGCATGAACTCAGAATGAAGCAGGAGAATGGAATACCAACTCACATTATTCCAATTATTCTGACAGAACTGGAGTTAAGGACCTGACCTCCCTCCCAAACACCTCTCTACCTGAAGTACTTGTAGTGCATCCCATACTGAAAAAATTCTTTAAACATTCCCCTGCTTCAGAGCATCACAGAAGGGTTTGGGTTGGAAGAGCCTCTCAGTTGCCAGCACTGCTAGGACTGAAGGAGTCCCCCAGAACAACCACCAGGAAGTTCCACAAAAATTTTAGCAAGATATTATTTTCAATTTGAACAATCTGACAACACAGAGCTGGGTGGGAAAGTGGCAAACGAGGCAATGCAAAGGCTGAGGTTGTTACAGAAATGGAAATTGTTATCACCAATGCACACCACAAGTGGTTAGAAAGCTGTAACTATTCAAGATTGGGGGTTTTTTTCTTTAAAGATGATCCAAACTCAGCTCGCTTTTCCTTCTGAGGGTGAGAGTAACTGAATTGGGGGATGCTCATGAGCACATGGCAGGTGTGGGCATCAAGGTTTGACAGCAAAAGGAAGAAAAAGCCCACTCAGTGAAGCTGGAGGTGCTTTACTTAGAATTGGTCAAACAAAAAAGGAGCTTTTTAGCACCACTGAATACATCCAGATTACAATCTCCAGCTGTTCATAGCCTCAAAAATGCTCAGCTCATTCCTTCCCTAAAAACTCTTCCCCACTCTGACTCTCACCTCAGTCAGCTTCACCATTTGGAGGTGAACACTCTTTTAGGAGAATAACCCCTCCCCACTGTCTCCTTCATCCCTTTGGATCCTGATGAAAGGCTGAACCTCTCTGAGGTCAGCAGCTGTGAGACAGCCCTGGGCTGAGCAGCAGGCATTGCTGGGAGGA
>NW_005054533.1:455700-468480 GCF_000277835.1 Geospiza fortis | reverse complement strand
AGGGAAAGAAGAAGCAGGGGTGAAGGCATCTCCAGTTGCTGCAGAAGGGGGAGAAAAGTTTGCAACTCTCCTATTCTTTTTTTTTTTCCTATTCTTCAAGAAAAACTGAATTTTGAGATGGGTAAGACAAGATTGTCCAAATTATTATCTCAATGTTTGGCTTTCAAATACAAAATACACCAGAGTATGTGATCAGACTCCTGGAATGGAAAACTCATGATGAGAATCCATGTTTTTATTTAAACCCTCCCTGTTTTCTTCTACAACAGCAAAGACCTGATGCTTCATGTTCTCCAGGTATCTTGGAAGAGGTGACTGATATTTATCCTCTGGTGAGCCAAAATCCAGAATTCAGCTGGGTTTGCCTGAACTATTGGATCACCTTGGGTGGCTTTTCCACACAGAGTCAGCACTGGGACTCTGCTGCTTTGGAAAAAGGCAACACCAGTTTCCTTTTTAAACATGAAATCAGATCTCCTGGGCACAAACTCCAGCTCCTAAAGAGCACTTTGCCTCTCCTGCTGCTCTGGGATGGGAATGTTGGCAGGAGAATATTGAATAACTTTAGCTGGAGCCTGCCAAAGGGCCAGGATGCTGGTGGCACACAGCTGCTGGATTAACATCCAACAAGGCAGAACTCCCTGGGGAAACAAAGTGCTCAAAAGGCAAAGAGCTCCAGAAAGAGGGAGAATGAGACTTCTGAAATGGAAGACTGATGGCTCCTGAATAGAGCTGAGGGATGGCAACATCTCACACTCCTGTGCTCCCAAACATCTGGCTCTGCGGAGATGCAGTGTGAGGCTTCCACGGAGCGCTGGGGTTTGTGATGTGAAATGCTCTGGGGGTAAGGACCTGCCCAGGCAAGGCAGCAAGGGAGGCAAGGGAATAAAGCAAAGCCCTGCAGAAAAAGCAGCAGGCTGAGGTTCACCTCTTCTCTGTGTGTGTGTTTATCCTTTAAGATCCACAACCTTGGCAATATCTCACATTTTTCCAAAGGAACAACAGCAGCCTTAAAATCAGGAAGGTCAAATAGCAAGAGGAGTCAAAGAGGGTATAAATCATCTGTGAGAATACAAACAAGTCCAGCTGAGATTCCAAAATCATCCCCCATAAAAGCCACATGACAGAGTGTTGCCAAAATGGGCTGTCCCACTCTGCCCTCTCCCAGCAAGGAGCTCCTGGCACATCCCTGCTGCTGGCACCAGGCATGGGGGGCAGCTTGACCCATGAGCAATCTGGCTGAGAATCAGATTGGGTGGGGGGAAAAAAAACCAAAAAAGAGAAAAAAAGAGCATTGTTTTCTTGCACAAGCATTTTCTTGATGAAGCATGCATCCTGGCTGCATAAATCCTGGGATATGTTCATGGCTGGGGAGAGAAACACCAGCCTTGGGGACAGTCTGGGTAGAGCTGAGGTGGATCAGAAGGATGTTGTGGAAGTTGTCTGCACTGAAGGGATTGTATCTTACAGATACATAATATAACCTCCTATAAATATATATATAAATGGAATATGTTTGTATATTCTATAAATAAATATCTAGTAATCAAGGCTAGGAGTGTGGAGTCTGGGTAGAGCCGAGGTGGATCAGATGTTGTGGAAGTTGTCTGCACTGAAGGGACTGCATCTTATGGATATGTAAGATAACCTTCCATAAATATATATATAAATGGAATTGTATATTTTATAAATAAGTATCTAGTTAGCAAGGGTAGGAGTGTGGAGTCTGGGTAGAACTGAGATGGATCAGAAGGATGTTGTAGAAGTTGTCTGTAATGAAAGGATTGCATCGTACAGATGCATAATATGACCTCCCATAAAAAAAAAAAAATATAAAATGGAATATGTTTGTATATTTTATAAATAAGTATCTAGTTAGCAAGGGTAGGAGTGTGGAGTCTGGGTAGAACTGAGATGGATCAGAAGGATGTTGTAGAAGTTGTCTGTAATGAAAGGATTGCATCGTACAGATGCATAATATGACCTCCCATAAAAAAAAAAAAATATAAAATGGAATATGTTTGTATATTTTATAAATAAATATCTAGTTAGCAAGGCTAGGAATGTGGAGTCTGGGTAGGGCTGAAGTTGGTCAGAAGTAGCAGAAGTTGTCTGGACTGAAGGGATTGCATCTTATGGATATATAACCTCCCAAAAATATATATAGATAAAAAATATAATTGTATGTTTTATAAATATTTATCTAGTTAGAAAGGCTAGGAGTGTGGAGTCTGGGTAGGGCTGAGAAGTTGTCTGCACTGAAAGGATTGTATCTTATAGATACATAATATAACCTCCCATAAATAAATAAATAAATAAATAATATAAATCAATAAAAATAAAGAAATAAAATATATAAATAGAATATGTTTGTATATTTTATAAATAAATACCTAGTTATCAAGGCTAGGAAAATGTCACCCCCGGTGGAGCAGGACTCAGCACCACTCCCACCCTGGGCTGCTCAGAGGCAGCAGTGAGTACTTCAAATGAGCTAAATATCTATAAATGAGCTAAATATCCATAGATGAGCTAAATACCCATGCAGGTCACTCCCAGACCCCCTCCTCCTCACCCACAGCACACACCCTTCCTGCCTTCCTCCTGAGCTGCATCAAAGCCTTGGGGGAAATCTCAATGGCTGCCAGGTCACTATGAAAGCACACCAATAAATAAGATTTGCTTTGGGCTCCAGGTGCTAAAATACCACTCAAACCAAGCTTTTCCCTGGTTTAGCATGTGCTGGATCACTTAGAGTGAAAGCAGAGACCAAATTATTGGTGTAAAAGCACCTGCACTTGTGTACAAATATTCTTTTTACACTGGGGGGGTCAGAATGGCTTAGACCAGGAGTCAGAATCCCGAGCAGCCAATCTTTAAAAATAAAAATCACACCTGAAGAAAAGTAAGCGAATATTTTTCCATTTTAAGCATGTGTCAAAATCGCAAGGAAAGTTCTGACTTCCAAATATCAAAGAAATAAAAATGCACAAGTTCTCAGTCCTTTAGCTCCTACAACTAATTGCTTTGGAGCAAGAGAACTTCCTTTCTGTGGCTTTGTTGCAAACCCCTGGAACTAAAGAGCACCAGAATAATGGCCTCAGTCGGGGTTAGTGAGGTGAAGCACAGCTCAAAGTATTCCTGAGAACACTCTTCTGAACACTAAGCATATGTTTCAAAAAATAAAAAAAAAGGGGGGAAAGAAACACAAAGAGGAAGAAAAAAAAATCCAAAATCAGTTTTCTAGTATCCAGATATAATGAGCAATGACTTTGGTTTCTTCTGACAAGCAAGCCTGAAAAACCAAACCAAAAAAGCAGCAATCAAGCTCTACCTCTTTGAAAATATTACCATGGCACATGTGCTCTCACCACGGAAAACAGGAGGGAAATGGAAGGGACTGATATCAAACAGCAAACTTTTTGCCTTTTCTTTGAAGGGAAGTACAGAAATGCTGACATTCAATGTGAAACAACGAGGGGGCAAAATCAGGATGCACTTGATGTGGCAGATATTGAGCATAAATTAAGATCAAACAAGTCTGGTTAAGCAAATCCTTCACGAAGCAGAGATGTGCAAACAACAGAGGGGATGCCACAGCAGGGAGCTGTGGAAACCCAGAGCACTGGGAATATTTCTGTGTCTGCTCTGGGGTGCCCTGACCCCCAGGGGAGCATTGACTTTGACCCTCATTCATGGAGAAAGTTTCCTAGAGCTCAAGATAGACCAGAATCCACACAAGTGTGAAATAGGTTATAGAGAGTAGTGTAGGTGTATCACTTAAGTGGGAAATTTAGGTTTGGGGATTTTTAGTATGTTGTGGATGGAAGCAAGATGGAGGGCACAGGGAGTTGTCCTGGGGTTCTTCTTTATGCTTCTTCTTCCTTCTCCTTCATGGGTTTGGGTGGCATTTTGTAATTGGGTGGAAAAGTCTGCATTGCAGCTCTGTGGGATCAGTTATTGGGTTAAAAGGGAAAATAATCTAAGTGTAAATTCTTAATTGAATAGTTTAGCTTTAAAAGACCTTGTAACAAGAGATTGTTGGCCATTTTTTGCCTTCTAATGAAAAGCTGCTGAACTCCTGGTTGTGAGGCTGTTTTACTGATAAGAAAAAATAAACACCTGAATCCAAACACGAATTACTGCCCCAAGTGCCTTCAATCCAGACCCAGAAAAACCGAGAACTGACCCCCCCCAGGGAGGCAGGGCTGGGTGTTGCCCAGGGCCTGGCCAAGGAGAAGGGGTCAGGGGTGCAGTCAGGTGCTGTACTCACTCTGTGCCTCGCAGTCCACGCAGTGGGAGTTGCCTCTGATGTTCCTGATGGACTGCAGGGCCATGGCCTCGTTCTGGCTGGTCAGGCGCGACTGCGGGGAGCCAGAGACACCAGTGAGCAGCAGGAACCCAAAATAACCCCAATGACACCACTGTCAGCTGAATGAGCAGCTAACCCCAAAGCTCAGACCAAGGTCAAATGAATACAGTCCAGGAACCTCAAGTCTTGATTTGCTTCTCAAGGAACAGTGGTCCTTGGCACCTCCCAGACTTTTGGGGTCCCCAGCCTGGATTCTAACAGAGGGAAATGGAGCTTGAGAATGAACCCTGCTCTTCCCAAGAGCAGCAGCCACACTGTAGGCTTGCTTCTTGAGATAGATGAGACAAGAATATTATTTTGCAAGATCAATTTCTTTTATTGATGTGTGTGCTTGTGCTAATGAAGACTAAGGGACGGTTTGCAGAAGAGGCTGGAACTTTTTCATCATCCAAAGGTCAGATTTCACCTGGTGGCTCCCCTTTAAATGATCCCCACCATGACCTGCCCATGACCTCTGCTGGGGGAGACTCTCCTGATGTACAGGCAGCTCAGCTCTACCCAACTGTCCTAGGCTGGAAATGCAAGATGTGCCTGGAGGTGTGAATTCTATTCTGTATCTGCTAGAGCTGGGACAGTTCTGTTCTGTTCTCTTCTGTTTTCTTTATCTCTCCCACAAACCAGTCCTCCCTCATGGAAGTATCTTGTGTTCATGGGCCATTGAGTGTCACTGCATGACTGATAAAATTACATCATCCCATTGGGAGAAGCTCCGCCCAGGGGGAGGAGCCAAGCATTCCTTCCTGGATATAATCTGACAGTTTGAACGCCACAGCACCTTTCCCACTGGATTCCCAGAGGAAGACCGGACCAATGTACACCACCACTGGATCTTCAGAGGGAAACTCCACCCTTCTACAGGATCACTGCTCCAGCAGAACCACACCTGTCTCTGCAGGAGGACTGCAGCCACCCTTTAATGGGACTGCTGCCAACACCCTGACACACAGGGAGTCAGGCCACACTCTCACTCTGTCAGTGTTGTTTTGTATTACTGCATTGGTTTGGGTTTTTTTTCCTTCCCTACTAAAGAACTGTTATCCCTGCTCCCATATCTTTGCCTGAGAGCCCCTTAATTTCAAATTTATAACAATTTGGAGGGAGGGGGTTCACATTTTCCATTTCAGGGGAGGCTCCTGCCTTCCTTAGCAGACACCTGGCTTTCCAAACCAAGCCACCAACTAATCTGCCTTGAGGGCTACCTGAGGGTGTGATTTAAGTAGGACTTGTGGATGTCCACCTGGAGACACAACTGCCACGGGACACTTGCTAAACCTGTCCACCCAACTGCCCTTTGCTGTTCCAGCCAGTTCTTCTGACATGATTTGGGAACCCAGTGAGAAAAACCTCTCTGAGCCATTGCCCAACCACTCTTTATCCTTTTGCATTCATCTTTTTATGTAGGTGTTAATGTACAAACTTCCCCTTCTGTGCTCTAATAACACACATTCATTTCAGAATGTGTGAATCCATGCTAAGCAAGAAACATGTAAGCTGTGATTTTCCTCCATCTCAGGAATATATGTTAGAAAAAACTCATTTTGAAACACAAAATGGGAAGTAAATTGTGTTATGATGATGGTAATTACTGGTGTTTGATCCAGTCTGGCACACCAGGGCAATGAAGGCAGGCATTCATTTAACAACATGAGTCTCTTCCTTGCATATAAAATCATGAAAGACAACTGTTAGGTGGGTAATATTCAAGGATCTACAGTTCTGGACTGAAATGACCAACAATTATTGGCCATTTCTGTCCCTCAATCACCACTCAGCACCTTGCTCTCTCCTGTAAAATGTTTACAGACACCTGCCCTCAAGACAGAGAAGTTCTCCCAAAATGAGCATTGGCTGAAGACATCTCAGATTCTAAGCATTTGTTTGAATGTTTAAAATTTGTTTTGACAGGAAAGGTGAGCAGATTCCTTCTGTCATCAAAGGAAAGCATTCCAAGGGGGAAAACTGCTCCTTCTAGACCATGTTCTTCCCTCAGAGAGCTCCAACCCTGCTCAGCTGTGGGGGGAGCACACACACCTCAAGGGGTAAGGGCTTAAAATCCAGAATTTGCTGTCCTCCTAATGATGCCCTGACCCATGGCTTATTGCCAGCATTGCTGTGTGCCCCATACCTTGTTCTTGCTGCTCTCACAGGACTGTAAACTGGCCAGGATCTGGCTCTCTATGGCTTGGACCCACGCATCCCTCTCTTCGTAGGTGGTTGCTTCAAAGTGCCAAGTCTGGCCCGTGAGAGAGACAATGATAAACTCAAAGTTTTCTTCTTGCTCTGGAAAAAAAAAAAAAAAAATAAATGCAATAGGAAGAAAAGATTAAGTTAAGGACAGAGAAAAGAACAATCTTGGTTGGTAAGAACTTGTGTTACTCAATGGTTTTAAGCTGAAGGAGGGTAGATTTAGATGGGATACTGGGGAGAAATTCTTTCCTGTGAGGGTGGGGATGCCCCTGGATCCCTGGAAGTGCCCAGTGTGAGGCTGGATGGGGCCTGGATCAGCCTGGGACAGAGGAAGTTGTCCCTGCCCATGGCAGCGGGTGGCACTGGATAATCTTGAAGGTCCCTCCCAATCCAAACCATTCAGAGATTGTGCAAATCCTGTAAGTGCAGGTCTGGATCCTGCCCTGCACAGTGCACCAGGAAACAACCAGGATCCACTCTTTTCTCTCCAAATGCTGTGCAGGTAAAGCAGTGGTTTGGGTAAATACTCAGTCCCAGTGTTTGTGAGCTTGGAATCGAGTCTGTGCCTTAATCAAACATAAAGTGGCCAACAAGCATCATTCAGATTTAAACCTGAGGTGCTAAAAGCTGCATAATGTAAAAATCAAAGGGTGCCACAAAATAAAAGATGAATGGACCACAAAGAGCTGACAATACAGAAAATGTAACAATTTACCCTCTTCTTTCATGCAGTTTTTAGAAACACAGATATATTAAAGCAGATGTGGACATTTTCTCCTCTACAGCATAAATACTGGGATAATAATAATAATAATTACTGGGCTATAATACAGGATTAAAATCAGTTCAACCTATTCAACATCCACATCTGACATGGGAGATGAGAAAATGATCTGAGAAGCCAGGAGAGAGGGTCAGTGAAATATCCTTAGGGCTGCTGGAGGAGGAGGACAAGTATTCAGGCCAGAGGAGCAGCACATGGAAATACCAGCAGCACTGAAATAAATGGACACACACCCCACCTACACATGGGACATCAATGCCAAATTAAAAAAAAAATCAAGGAAGCTGAAACAGAGTTAAGTGCAATTGGGATGGGCTGGCACGAAGCATGAAAGGAAAAGAATAATAGAGCACAAAATTCTGGTGAACATCAGCCCTAACGAGCTTCAGAGAGAACATTTTCTCTGGTAATGACTGATTATATATTCAGAGCCATGGCACTACTGTGTTCCCTCATCATCCATAAACAGGCAAAGATCAGGGACAAACCCAGCAGCAGATTTAAGGGCAGCACTGCTGGCAGCTGTGTTCCCAAGCTGGGGGACAAGGGCTTTTCTTGGATAAGCTCCATGTCATGCTGTAAGGGTGCCTCAAAGGCAGCAGGAGGTGACTTGGCACCTCCAGGTGGGGATAAACACAGAGCTGAATGTCATTTTCAGGTGCAGGGAGATACCTGAAGGTGTAGTTTTACTGGAAAACAGTGCATGGGGTAAGTGAGAAAAGAAATCATGGAATGTCCAGAGTTGGAAGGAATCCAGAAGGATCAGACCCACAACAAGCCCACCCTGTCCATCCCTGGAGCATTGTCCAAACCTTCCTGGAGCCCTGGCAGCCCTGGGACTGTGCCCATTCCCTGGGGAGCCTGGGCAGTGCCCAGCACCCTCTGGGAGAAGAACCTTTTCCTAAAAGCCAACCTAAACATCCCCTGGCACAGCTCCATGTCATTCACCTGGGTCAAAGATGAATGATGCACAGCTACAAGTGTTCCACTTTAGCAACACAGTATTCCAGACAAACAGGTAGAAACATTACCCAAAATGCCATGAATTAATCATGGCCAAAGGCTCGTTTATCAAGCAGAGCTTTCAGGGTTTCCTGAGGAAGGTCTAAGAGGAACAACTCCACAATAAATGAAGTCACATTCAGCCCTGTGCATTGTCTCCTGTAGGACAACACAGTTAAGGTCTCTGCAGCACCACTGACTCCTCTGATCTCCTCTTTAATGATGCTGACCACACACATGGAGCTGGTTTGCCCAGGAGAAATAAGCCCAGGAGAGCTGCAGCACATTTCCAGGTGGGGCTGGAAGAACATTTTGAGATCCAGAGAAGAAAACGGAGCTGAGGAAAGGTCTGGAGCCCCAGGAGGGGCTGAGTGAGCTGGGAAAGGGGCTCAGCCTGGAGCAAAGGAGGCTCGGGGGGGCCCTTGTGGCTCTGCACAGCTCCTGACAGGAGGGGACAGCCAGGGGGACAGGGACAGGAGGAGAGGAACGGCCTCAGGCTGGGCCAGGGCAGGCTCAGGGTGGACATCAGCAGGAATTTCTGCATGGAAAGGGGGCTCAGGGCTTGGAATGAGCTGTCCAGGCAGGTTTGGAGTCTCCATCCCTGGAGGGCTCTAAAAGATTTGTAAATGTGACACTTGGAGACATGGATTAGTGGTGAACGTGGCAGTGCTGGATTAACTGCTGCACTTGATGATCTTGTAGGTCTTTTCTAACCTTAATAATTCCATGATTCTATAGCCACCGAAGCTTCAGATTTACTCCCCAAAAAGCTGTGCTGGTTGAAGGCATCCTCCTTAATTTTTTCTGCTTAAACACACCAATATTTTATTTTTTTTCCCCCAAGCTCAACTGTGCAACAAAGCAGCAGTGCCTGTTCCACATCAGCCCCAGGGCAATTCCTTCAGAAGACAAGGAACAAACCTGGTCCTGTATGTCCTTAAGCACAGCACACAGGAACAGGAAAATCCAGGCAGGAGGATGAAGTTGTTCACTTTTTACTCTTCAGCCAAATTATAGCTTGTGCTATTTAAATCCCTGTGAGCCCAATCACAAAATTTTATTAAACAGTTTTCCATGTTTAACAGTTATTCATGGAAAGGTCCACGATAATAGTATTTTAGCACCATCAACCTGTCGAAATCAACCTGCCCAATTACTCCAAACTACATTAATAACTCCGGATATTACACTAATTGTGTCCAGTTTCTATGCAGACGAGGTCCCACGGGGCTAATTTTGCATCCTCAGGGGCAAGCAACTCAGCCATCAGCCTGATTTCACCAGGAATCCCTCCTCATTACACAAGTCCAGGCTGTCAAACTTTTTTTTTTTTTTTTAAAGAAAAAAAGGTTAATGGGCCAATCAGTCATCAATTATTTCCTGGAAGGGCAGCAGAGGAAGGGTTAAAGTGTGAAGAACCAGCTGCCACTGACTTCCATTTGGAAGTTATTATCAACAGGAGATGTCTAAAATGCTGTTGTTGTTTGGTTTACTTTTTTTTTTTTTTTTTGGAAGAGGGAAGGGTGGCTGGGATGGGAAATGAGCCAAAACTGTGAGATTGTGATGATATGGAGGGAAAAGCACAAGGGGTTTTTTCTTTTAGTGGAAGCCCACATGGAATCTGTGAATTTTAGGGTGCCCAGCTGTGGCTGCCCCATCCTTGGAAATGTTCCAGGCCAGGTTGGATAGAGCTTGGAGCACCCTGGGATAGTGGGAGGTGTCCCTGCTCATAACAGAGGTGGAATGGGATGGGCTTTAAGCTCCCTTCCAACACAAATCATTCTGGGATTCCAGGGACACTTCTCACCGTCATCTTTCCACAGCCAACTCCATTTAACCCAAGTTCACAATTTATTTTGCTCTGCCAGAAAAACAGACACTGCCACAGCCCACCCACTTCTGGAAAACAAAGAGATAAAATTTCTCAGGAGCAATGGATTGTGGAAGAAAAAACAAACGTTCAGGGCATGGCCCCCCCTGCCTTCCCCATGCCATGTGTTTGTGATGTGGGACTGGGATCAGGTTTAGAAACCCACACTGAAAATTACCACAGGATACAATTAGTCCATAACTTGTTCCAGAGAGCTCCATTTTTAGTCAGTGGAATGTGGGGAAAACACATGTCCAGAAGCACTCACACCTCCTGGTACCTCTCAGGAGTGGCTCTGAATAATGTGCACAAATCACTTGGTCTCCATTCCCACTCCCCTCCTATTCTACTCTCACTGTTAAGAACTGCATAAATAACACCTTGCACCAGTGAGGGGCACAATTCCAAGTCACAAAATCCTAGAAGATCACGTTGGGAGGGACCTCAAGGAACACCTGTTCCAACCTTTCAGCAAGTCAAGGGCTCCTTTCTGCTGTGCAGAAATCACACCCATCCTGAAAGCTGCCTTTTAAACAAATAAATATCAAGGTACTTCTAAGAGGCATTTATGAGTATTTTGCCAGAACAAGACTGGATTTTCTGGCTTCCAGGCCAACCAGGCTGTGCATTTGTATCTCTGCCCAGCACAGCTGTCTGATAGCAGAGGATGCTGGTGCTGCTGCTAATTAACAGTAACTCATCATGCACATCTGGAGGGAGGTGCCACTCACACAGGCAACACTTCCCAGGAAGAACAAGTCAAGTGCAGCACCAGAACCCCCTCGAGGGTGTGTTTCAAATGCTCCTGAAGCACCTTCAAGAGCTGAGGTTGCAGCCTGAATCCCAGCCAAGCCTGCCTCAAGTAACACCCAGACCTATTTCAGCTCCTTTTTCATCTCTCCTGAAAATCTCTTCTGCTCAAGCACCACAACCCTTCGTCCTTTCAAAAGGAGGAGAGGGAAGAGCTGCTGGGGTGCCCTGGGAAGCGACAGGAGTTGTTTACAAGCACAATTTGTTTACAACAATTGTGTTATTTACGTCCCACGTGTGTTAGGTCAGTTACCTTTGCCACTCAGTGAGAATCACCCCCCCTCACTTGGCAGATAAGTATGTTTATTAGCAGCCTCAATTAAGGAAATATTTGTGCCATGTCCCACTGGGCATGGCTATGCTAATACTTCTCTCCCCTTTCCAAACCCAGTGTCTAAATCTAATTAGTTTTGAAAATCAACCCCATCAGGACAAGGGAGCTCTGCTGTCACTTGCCCACAGCTCTTGGTAAAGGTTGTGTTCCACTGGAAGAGTTTTATTCTGGTTTAAATCACATTTCTCTGAGTGGTGGAGAAAGGCTGAAGGCACTGAAGCCCTCTCCTTCTTGGGCTCGATGTTTTATTTGGGTGCCAAGACAACTCACGTTGAAAAATTTTTAAAAATTCAGTTTAGACAGAAAAATTTTTTAAAATCCAGTTTAGATGTAACTTCCTGCATGGCAGCAACAGCATGAGTTTAAAACCAAAGGTAGCTTGGGACTTCACAAGTATCCAAACAAAAATGTTTTCCCTCAGTGCCCAGCCAATCCAACCAAAATCATGCAACAGTAAGGAGGTGGAAAATCAGGATTTAGTATCTTTATCCATGCAGAGTACAGGTTTTTAATTCCTTAAAGATAATCCTGCTGTGCTGCAAAATCATTGAATCAAAGGTTGGTTTGAGCTGGAAGGGACCATAAAGCTCATCCAGCTCCACCCCTGTGACAGGACACCTTCCACTATCCCAGGATGCTCCAAGCCCTGTCCAACCTGGCCTGAAATCTGTTGGTACAGGAGAAATTATCCTGTATCTTAATAACACTGCCATGACAACAGGCACAAGGTACCCTTAAAACCAGAGTGGGGTTTGTTTTAAGCAGAACTCACTGCTATTTATATACTATATAAATATTATATACTCACTGCTATTTATACTCACTGCTATTTATATAATATACTATTATAGACTGTATACTAGTATAGAATATTTTATACTCACTGCTATTTATATAATATTATTATATACTGTATACTAGTATAGAATATTATATACTCACTGCTATTTATATAATATACTATTATATATTGTATACTAGTATAGAATATTATATTCTCACTGCTATTTATATAATATACTATTATACACTGTATACTAGTATATAATATTATATACTCACTGCTATTTATATAACATACTATTATATACTGTATACTAGTATAGAATATCATATTCTCACTGCTATTTATATAATATTACCTATTTTTCCCCCTAAAGAAGCAAAGGGTTGCTTCAAGCCTGGCTGCCTGCAACAAGGAGCACGTGGGACTTTCTCATTTGGCTTCCTATGGAAAACCACCCAAAATCTGACAGCTAAAGAGTTTGGACAAACTCTAACATGAATGAAAGTAAGATTTCTTGTAATGAGAGAGATCTGATGGAGGAGTAACTCTGCAATTTTGGGATAAGGCAGGGTTGGGTTCTGCTCCCAGGGAACAGGGACAGGAGGGGAGGGAATGGCCAAGGCTGGGCCAGGGG
>NW_005054533.1:427066-455665 GCF_000277835.1 Geospiza fortis | reverse complement strand
ATTTCTGCTTGGAAAGGGTGCTCAGGGATTGGAGTGCAGTCCCCATCCCTGGAGGTGTCCAGGGAACACCTGGAGGTGACACTCAGTGCTCTGGGCTGGGGACAAGGTGGGCATCAGGCACAGCCTGGGCTTGATGGGCTGGGAGGGCTTTTCCAACCTCAGTGACTCTGTAACACCCTCAGAAGGCTGAGTCCTTCAGCTGGGATCCCACACGTAGGGAAAATCCCACCCAAACCCTTATTTTTGCTATGAAACAGCCAGGAGAGAGCAGCCTCTCTGATGGGGAAGCCCAAGCACAGAGTCCCCTCATGCTGGGGATTATTGAGGCCTTAGGATTTCAGCTTTTCTATTTTTCCTGTATTTGTAATCCTGCAACTCTTTAGTGTAAAACTCTAAACTCCATATAAAGTGTTCTCTACTGCTTTCCCATTTTGGTCAGCCACAACAATTCCTCTCTAGGCCTGGGAATCAAGGACACCCTGAGAGATGGAAACAAAAGTGAGCTGGGGAAGCAAACTTGGAGTCAATGACTTCATTACCTGCAGCTGTAATTGGGAGATGAACCCCCAATATGCAAATGGACCAAACATATAAAAGTGTGATAACCCATGACCCATTGTCCATTTTTTGGGTGTAGCCCCTGAAGACCCTTCAAGAAATAAAACTGCTTTTTATTCCCTTAATTCTGTCTGGCCTTTAGGTAGCACAAAAATCACCATCACCTACCCAGAGCAGCACCTGGGCTGCAGCTTCCCCCAGCTCCAGCTGTGATCTGCCCGCCTGGCAGCACACCCAGAGCACCTAAAAACACCAGCAGGGACTTAAAAATGATTGGAGAGCTTTCCAAACCAGGGCTGAAGCTGAGATAATTTTTTTTTTTGGTGTGTGGATAGGTGTGAGTGGCACTGAGCAAGCGTGTGCCAAGGAGCAAAGCAGATTTGTTATTCCTGACTGTCATCTCCCATCATCACTTTTTTGAAAGCATAATTATCCAAACATGTGGTTTTTAATACTTACAATGCTCATTAACTCCACATTTGCATGTCTCACCATTTCAGCTCTCTCACAGTACCAGCTCAGAGCTGAAAACATTGAACCTCCGGCTTTTGGGGGGGATAAAACATCCAAAAAATGATACATTTGCCCAATTTTAGAATTTCATTTTGATGCTGTGTCTCAAAACTTTCTGGGTCATGGCCAGCAGGACTGTGTTTCCATACCAAGGTGCCTTCAGTACTTAGTTTGATCAGTAGGATAAAATATCCTCAAATCAGACAGGCCCTACCAAAACTTGATCAGTAAAACACAAGGGAATTCCATGTATTTGTTCCTCTGCTGCAGTCTATGAACAGGTAAATAAAAACTCACAAGCTTCTCAAGCACTAAACCTGTAGCAACAAACACACCTGATCAGAGGAAAAATGGGGCTGGGAGGTATAAAGTGAAAATTATTAAAGTGTCTTTGTGGAAACAAGACAACCCCAAGACTTATGAATATCTGACAGTCACTCTCTGTCTTTTCATATTTATTTGAAAAGACAATGAAAGGATCAAACCAGCCAGTTTAGCAGCTCTGAAAGGCAATAATTTTACACTTGGGCTGAGAAATGAAATAAAATTATAGTTTAAAAAAAAAAAAAAAGCTGCCTTAACAAGCTGGAATAAAACCCCACTTTTGTTTCCTGTGCACACTTTGGCAGGGAGAGCCAGGCCCCCAGAAGCAGCCTGGGCTGTAATTGTGCAAAAAAAGGCTGGTGATATAAATCACCAAAGGTTAATGATCAGGATGTGAACAGAGGGACTTGTTTACAGAAATAGCATGCAATTTAAAATTTACAAGAGATTTAATGCCACCGCTTGGCAATCACTAAAATCAACAGCCCAGAAAACAGTGACATTAAGAAAAATATTACAGTTCTAATCATTCCAAAATAAGTCAATTAGTGTTAGGGCATGAGCTGGCGATTACTTGACCCATTTGGTTCGCACTTAAGTGAAGAGAAAAAAAAAATCCCCCTCCCTTATAGCGAGATTACTGAGTTGTGACCTATTTTGCATTCCCTGTTCCTTACACCATCCCTCTTCCATGCTGCTGGAGATGCTGGTGGTGGATTTTTTCCTCCCCCCCCTCCTTCTTGCTTGGTTTGCGACTCATTCTGACCTTTGCCATTTGTAATAATAATAAAAAATAATATATATATTAAAAAAAAAATAGAAGTTTGTAATTGTGTTGTTTGAAGGTGCAGAGGAGAGGGAGGGGGAAATAAATACATAAAATTCCATGTGCTATTATACAGAAGGCATGATGGGTGCCTTGGGTGGGGGAAAAAGAAAGCAATGTAAGTCAATTTGTGAACTTTGGCACTGGGTGACCTTTAGAAATACAACAATATCCAGAATTTACAAGCAAGAATAGCACATGCAAATGACCCGGCACTGTCTCGCCTCTGGATTAGAGCTGCAAAGAGCATTATGGAGAAGGCTTGCACAAAACAAATTAAGATTGTTACTTAAATGTCATGGCACACTATTGTATTTGGCTACAGATCATTACACCTGATACTAACACTTTTAAAAACTGTAATAACTTGGGAAATATTACATTGAGTGCCCACATGGAGAAAGGGAAAATATATATATATATATGTGTATCTCTTAAAAAAAAAATAAATAAAAGGAGAAAATGGGTTCCTGAAGTAATTTAAACATCACCACTCCACGACTAGAGGGAAAGGTCAAAATTTAAGTAAGCTGAAAGGAACATGAATGGCAAAACAAAAGGCACGAACAGAAAGATGAAAAGACCAAGTGGAATGACTCTGCAAACACGGGGTGGAAACAAACACGCATGCTTGGGGCAAATCTCATCTCCAGGGGGAGAGGGAGAGGGGCAAGGAGGGTGAAATTCTGCAGAAGTGGGTTAAAAAAAGGTGGGGGGAGAGAGGAGGTGTTTGTCTGGGACAGGTGGGGTTGTTACCTTCGGTGTTGGTGCTGCTGCTGCTGTAAATATTTCGCAGGCTACCAACACGGTTTAGTTTCCAAGCTTTGCGTTTGGCTGCGTCCAGAGAGCAGGAGGGGAAGAGAGAAAAAAAAAAAAATAAAAAGGAGAATAAAAATAAAGAAAAAAAGAAGGGGAAGGAAGAAAAAAAAATTTTGTTGGTTTTTTTTTTTTCAATGAAAAAGGAGAGAAAAGAAACATCAAAAAGCATGTGAAGTAAAATCCAAGCACGAGCCCGTTCACACGTGAAGAGCTACACACAGAAAATGCACACAAGGACCACTCAGCCCCTGCAATCCATGGCCAGGGTGGAAAACCTCATATTCAGAGTGATTCTTCTTTCACTCACCACAACATGACACGATTTGACAAGATTAAATGGATCTGCTATTGGAATAGACAAAAACAGACCAGTAGAAGTTAAAAAAAAAAGGAAAAAAAAGGCAAAAAAAAAAAAGAAAAAAGGCAGGAAGTATTTGTGCAGAAGATACAGGACTGGACAAAACAGCTACTGTAAAATGTGATTTACTTCACGACAAAACACAGCCAGACAAGAGCTCCTTTTCCTCCAAAAGCCTGTGGGGATCACTTGGTGCCCAGAGTTCACCCTTAGACCTCTTTTTACATCACCACCTTTAGAAACTGAGGTGATGATGTAATGACCTTAAACCCTCATCCCAGCAAATGTTCTTTGTAGCACTGAGCTCAGAGGAAGCAGAATCATAAAATCCCAGAATGGTTTGGGTTGGAAGGGACCTCAAAGCCCATCTTGTTCCACCCCCTGCCATGGGTAGGGATATTTTTCACTATCCTAGGCTGCTCCAAAATTCCTCCCCCACTGCAAAATCAAAGTGTTTATTTGGAAAGGAGGGGGGGAAAAAAAACCCTCTATTTTTTACAGAGAATAGCCACACCCTTGTTTTATTAGAATTGACCTAAACTTTGAGATCCTCTGAGCTGCTCAAAAATCTGGCTCAAAAGCACCCTGCTCCCAGGCTCATTAGGGGAGAGCACATTGTCACCCTCTTTAGAATCTTTAAGTTAGGCTGGGTTTCCTCACACAGGGACCAGATGAAACATCTGAGTACACCAGGACACCTGAGAGCCACTGGAAGAACAGGGAACTGCTGGGATTGCCCTGTCTGGAAGTGTGTAAATGGCATTTGGATGTGGGACAGGGTTTGGTGCTGAGTTGGTTGCTGGACTCAAGAAGTCTCCTAAGGGACCTCAGACCCTTCTCCCTCCCACCACAGATGTCCCTCACTCTTTAGGATGTCACCCACACCCCCCAACACAGCCAGTTCCAGGACACAATAATTTCAAAAATTCCCTTCAGTATTTATGGGGGAATGAATTTCTGTAATGCCCCAGGGAACTCAGAGCAAACAGCTGCTGACAGGGAGAAGGAACAGAGCCACAGAGTCATTCCAGGCTTTAACAGAAAGCTCTGTTTTCAGCTGAAGAATTAAAGCTGGAAGAGCACTGCCTGAGCCCCCCTGTTGTTAAGCCAGGTATGATTTGAATAAAGCCATCTGCAGGTTTTAATGCTCCATGCTGAAGAGGAGGACACATTCTGAGTGACATCACCAAATCTAAAAGTGTTTCCATTGGGTGCATCCTTCAAGCTGGAAGAACCCTTTCATTTGAAGACCTGTTTAAGAAGTCTCTGCACTAGAGAGGCACAATTGCCCTGCAGAAAACTTGTTTCTCCTCTGAAACATTTACATATAAATAGGCAAAATTGAGGTTTGGCACCCCTCTGAAAGGGAAGATGGTCTCCAGTGCACAGAGACCCTTTCCCAGAGCCTTTCCCATTTTTCACATTTTAATGGCACGTTTTGTGTGCAGGAGTGATCCTGCAGCCTGCTTTTCTATTAACCTATTGATGAAATAATCCATTTTAATGTGTTAAGTGTCAGGCCTTTCCCTTCCCTTTCAACAAATGGACTTTTCCCACTGAGATGCTGAGGTCCTGACACATCCACATGCATCCTTTGGCATCCACTGGGCTCCTGCCTGCTTCCTCCAGGTGCTCTCCTGCCTTTAAGGATTCTGTAAGGCTTTGGACACTGCCAAGCAAAGGCTCTGCAGGGTGATTGATGTGCCAGGAGAGCAGAGCCATCCTAGCCTGCCTGCCTCTGGAATTGCACACTGCTGTTACCCAGAGCCAGGCTGCAACAGGCCCTGCAGGTCATTAGCTGCCTGCTTTGTCTCTGAATCATTTCCCAGGATATTCAGTTTGTCTGCTCTGGCTTCACTTCCTGGGCCCCAAAGTAAACCCAACAAAAGCTCTTGTTGCCAGCTCCAGAGATACCTATATCTATATCTATATCTATATCTATATCTATATCTATATCTATATCTATATCTATATCTATATTCCATATATTCTATATTTATCTATATCTATCTATCTATATACAATCTATAGCTATATCTGTATCTATATCTATCCCTATAGATATATCTAATCTATATCTACATCATCTATATAATCCATATAATCTATATCATCCATATAATCTACATATTTATCTCTATATCATCCATGTAATCTATATATATATACATATCTATGTCTATTATCCAAATCTATTTTTTATATAATATATATATGATTGGGGTTGGAAACCAGTATGTGTGTATATATATATATATATATATACACACACACACACCCCTATATATATATATAAAAAATATTATATCTATATCTATCTATCCCTATATCTATATAATCCATATGGTTATATCTATTTATCTATTATCCAAATCTATTTTCTATATCATATGTATATAGAAAATATATATTTTCTAGATATAGATATATGATATAGAATATAGATTTGGATATATTTAATATATATATGATTGAAATATATATTTCATATATATAATATTACTTAAATATATATATTTCATATATATGATTGGGTTTGGGGTTGGAAACCAGAATATATATAAATATATAAAAAATCTATCTATCTATCTATCTATCTATCTATCTATCTATCTATCTATCTATCTATCTATCTATCTATCTATCTATCTATCTATCTATCTCTATCTATTCCTATCTCTATATTATCCATATTATATATATCTATATATCTATCTAGATATATATCTATATATCTATCTATTATCCAAATCTATTTTCTAAATCATATATATATAGAAAAAATATATTTTCTATATATATATGATTTAGAAAACAGATTTGGATAGATTTCTTATATATATGATTGAAATATATATATTTTGTATATATATGATTGGGGTTGGCATTGGAAACCAGTATATTTTATACATAAATGTATTAAAAATATTATATCTATCTCTATATCTAGCTATCCCTATATCTATATAATCCATATTATATATATCTAGATATACATCTATTTATCTAAATAGATATATATCTATATATCTACCTATTATCCAAGTTAATTTTCCATATAATATATATAGAAAATATATATTTTCTATATATGTGATACAGAATATAGATCTGGATATATTTCATATATATTATTGAAATATATACTTCATATATATATATGATTGAAATATATATATTTCATATATATATGATTGGGGTTGGAAACCAATATCTATCTATCTATCTATCTATCTATCTATCTATCTATCTATCTATCTATCTGTCTGTCTGTCTATCTATCTAATCCCACCCCCAAAATCAGCTCCCATCCCAGCTGGGGCTCCCTGCCAGCCTGAGTGTGGGCAGGGGGTGGACGGACACTCCTGGAGGATGGAGCAAACAAGCAGCAGCACAGGATGGCTTCAAAGAAAGAAAGAAAAAAAAAAAAAAACAACAACCAACCAAACCTTCTCAAACTTCAAACATCTGGAATGAAGTTACCAACTTCCCAGCATTTAATTTGACTTTTCCTGAAGTGGCTAACAGCATTGGCCCTGGGATACTGAGCATCCAGGGAAGCTGTGCCTGCCCCATGCAGACCAAGCCCAACATCTGAACAAACACCTGCATGGCCACAGAGCCACAGCCCAAAGTGCCCCATTTACCCCCATTCTGAACCCTCCAGGCATGGGGACCCCAGCACTGCCCTTTCAGCACCTTTCAGACGAGGAATTGTCCTTGAGCAGGGGTGGTGGCAGCAGCTGCAGCTGTGGCAGGACATCCAGCAGGATGTGGGGACACAGATCAGCCCTTGGCTGGTGCCTCTGAGAAATAAAGATTGCAGCTGACAAATCACTAAAAATTAATCAATTCTCACATTCTCCTTATAACCACTATGGATCCTCACACCAGAGTCTTCAGGTAATCTGGTGAGCATTAACTTCCATTTTACCTTATTATTGAAAACACGAAGCATATATTAATCTAGGATTTCTTACAGTGAGGTTTGTTCTAATTTAATTAAACACTGAGGCCTCTTAAGTATTCTAGGAAACTCAGGTATGTTGCCTGGCAAGTGGGGTCTTTCTGAAAATAATTTTTCAGGAATCCTCAGTGATATTTCAGAGATCTTCAAATGGGGACTATTACCCCAGATGAGAGTTTAGTTTTAGGATGAACTGAGCTGAGCTGAACTACCCCCTTTGGTGCAGAAGAAGCTTTTACATCTGCGCATCAGGGTGAGAAGAGCTATGTTGGAGCAGGAAGGAGGAAACCAAGCTCCAGCACAGCCTTTTGTAAAGATATGAAGGAACTGGGAATCAATTAAACTTAATCACTCCCAATTACCACCTCTCTTTGTATTTGCTCAGGCCATAACTTTACAGCTGTGAGCAGCCAGGATTTCTGTGTTTGCCTTCTGTAATGGGGCTGTTGTTTATCCTCTGTTAATGCACCTGCTTGTCCTGCCCAGTTTTGATTAGCCAGGTCCTGCACTAAATGTGTTTACTGCCACCACCATCACGTAGCATTGCTCCCAAAAGCAGGAGAGGTTTGTGGGAAGGCTTTAAACCCAGGTGTGATCTGAGGAAACATCTGTTTGTTACCTGGGAAGTTCTCTAAGGATGCTCAGGATGCTACAGTCAACAAAACCCTGCGTTAATCCTTTCCAACCTGCTCCAATATCGCTGCCTGGGCGTCTCTGAACAAATCCCAACGGGATGGGGCTGCTAGGAATGTGCCTTGAGCTGTTTTATCTTCCAGCATCAGTCTCATTACATGGTTATGACAATGGGAAGATGCCAGCAGCTCACATTCCCGGCAGCAGACAAAGAACTTCATGTTACAACTTCCTTTAAAAGTTTTTGACCAATCACACAAAGCAGAAGCATATTGACAGGAGTTCTATCCAACCAGTGTAAGCACACGTACCCTCAGTCAAACAGTGCTCGCTTATTTTGGATACAATACCTGCTTGTAAGCATTAAAATACAATCCACAGGGCTCCATTAGTAAGCTTAGAACTTCCTAATATCTTGGTAGATATACTTTTCTGTAGCTTAGGGAGGTATTCTAGACAAGCGTTAATACACAGATTATTGCTCTATTTGTCCTTACTTTTGTACTTTTTACATAATTTTTCTGGACCTATCTCATGGCCACTGCTTAGCTCTAATCACAGTTCTGCTGTCTCTGAGGCCTGCCTTTTGCAGCTTTCCCAAAACCCTCTGATTTTATGGGTTCCCACAATTCCCCCTTCCCATCACCATCACCTAGCATTGCTCCCAAAAGCAGGAGGGGTTTGTAGGAAGGGTTTAAATTTAAACCCAGGTGTGATCTGAGGACACATCTGTTTGTTACCTGGGAAGTTCTGAAAGGATGCTCAGGATATTACAGTCAACATTAACCCTTTCCAACCTGCTCCAATTCAGGTCTTTTCCCATTTTGATAAGCAGAAACATGCTTTTACTCCTGGCAGAGTGCTCACATGCACAGACACCTCCCTCCAGCGCTGCAGCCAGGCATTCCAGATGTGCTAATGTCACCTCTGGTGTGGCTGTGACAGAGCTCCTGGCTGATCAGACAAACAGTCCTCAGCCAGCTGATTAAAAGCTGCTGTGGCTGCTGGGCTGTGTGTCCCAGCCTGGGCAGCCATGGTGGAGGAGGAATTACATGAATTACATCCCTGGAGTGTGCTGAGCAGGGCTGATTAAATGAGGCACGCCACAGCCCTCAGCATCAATTATCAGAAATAATAGGATCTCTGCACCCAGGCTGGGGGAAGGGGGCTGCAGTGTCAGGTGCTTCCCAGAGCATCCTGCCAGTGCCCAGTGCCAGAAACAAAACCAGCCAGGCACCCAATTCCACACTGAGGAATGGCAATGAGGAGAATCCTCCTCCTACAGCACAGGGCAGCTTCTCCAGGTAACACCTGCCCAGGAAAATGGATTTCTAAGAGGAGGATGGCAGGCAAAGCTGAATATTTAGGGATAAACTTCAGCCCTCCCCCTGCTCCTCCTGGAGTTTTCCTGCACCACACGTGGTTCCATCAGGGGCAGGCTGGGGAGTTTCCTCTCTTCTGGGGGAGCAGCTTGTCCAACAAAACCCCACTCTCTGGTCAGAGGATTGAAATGATTTCACTGAGAGGCAGCTCAGGAGATTCTCAGATCATGCCAATGTGCAAAATCTCAGATGCAAATTTGCATGCCAATTTGTCTCTGTGACTGTGAAGGGGATGGACATTGCCTTATCCTATGCGAAAGCAGAAATGACAAAATCAAAAAAGGGTTAAAAACCCCCCAAACAAACCCCAGACCCATCTAATACAGATCTATACATAAATGTGTATATCTAAGAAAAATAAAGTGGATACATTGCATTTATTCTAAAATAAAAAAATGCCACAAAGTGCATAAATCTCATACAAAACACAAACTCATGAAATGGTTTGGGTTGGATGGGACCTTAAAGACCCATCCTTAAAGAGCCCTAAAGATCTGGTTCCAACCCCTATTTTTAAATATTCTTATAAATATTATCATAAATATTATCATAAATATTATTTTAAATATTATTATATTATTGAAATATTTTTATACTTATAAAATTCACCATTTTTCTATTTATTCAACCAGATTTCCACAATGAACCACCTTTAAACACCTGAACGTGACTCTCAAGTTTCCCAACATTTCTGTTTGGAGCAGGAGGGATTATCAGGATGTATATCCCAAAAGACAAAAAAAAAAAGGGAGATAGAAGATATTTCCTATGGCAAGAGCCCTGAATAAGCTCTTTTTGGACTCCAAAACACTCAGAAAACACAATCTTATGTAAAGTAAATTAATAAAAGTGCTGAGTTACAGAAATATCCCCAAATACAACTCAAACTGTATGGTACAAAAAACCCCAACTCTTTCCTCTGCCACTGAAATCCTTTCCCATGCTCTATTTTAAACCCACCAAACACTCTAAAAGTAATACTTCAAATCACATGAATAGTTCATTACGTTTGCCTTCTCCTCAGCTTTGAACATTTCAAATGAAGGGGGAAAAAAATGAAAACACATTCATACTTCTGCTGGTGACAGGGGAAAAAAGTTACTTTAATTAAACATTTCTAAAAAATGTTTTTAGTTCTTTTTTTTTTCCCTCCCCTTGCAATATTTCTCCATCCAAACTTCTGCAGTAGGTAAAGGAGCCACTAAATGTTTCCAGTGCCTTTCCAATACACCATAAACATACAAGATTCCAATTGACAAAAAGGAAATGGTAATTGGAAACATTTTTCTCAGTTTTTCATTATCTGAAGCAGAAAATTATGGCTCTTTTCTACACACACACACACACACACACACACACAAAATCCTTTTCAACCACCTAGAAAAATTGTCTTTTAATAAAAGCTTTAAATTATACTATCATATTTCAAAGGCAATGAACAGTTAAAGCAGCTAATCAAAGGTATAATTATTTAATGACTCTGACTCCTGCTATGTAGCAGGGCTGGAATGGCTTGGCTGTGATCAGCAGACCCCCAGCTCCAGCTCTGGAGCATTCCAGCCACCCATTCCCAGGGGAAGCTCCTCCAATTTGGGGTGACTTCACCAGGCCAGCTGAGCTATCATGGAATTAAGGGAATCAGTTTGTCACCGCTTCTTTTGTACACATCTGGACTAAAAAAAGAAAAAAAAAAAGAAACAAACCCACAAAATTACCATAAGAGGTTTTCCTGCAGAGGAAACGAAAATATTTCCCTGACAAAATGGGATTTGTCAAGATCATAATTGATTTTTTTTTCCTTGCACTTTTAATGCTACATGGCAGTTTTCTATAAAGCCCAGCTGCCCCACTCTAGTAATTGCAATGTAAAACACCTCCTCCCCAAAATGTGCTTCTTGAAAATCTGCCTTAAATGCATTTTAATACTTTTATTGAAAGGAATCTGTATTAATTTAAATATATAAAAATAATTTAAATATGGAAAAAAATTTACTGCAGATGAGTGAAGCTGTGAGCAAGCAGAGCTTCTGACTCCATTCCACTGCTTTTCTCATGTCTTTTACAACTGGAAATATGACTGGAGTAACATGCAACCATCAGGCATTAATTACCAGAGCTATCCAGGAGTGTTCAGTGCACCTTGGCTTATTTTTGATTTTTAACAGAGCAGTTTGTGCCATTACATTGACCATTACAGTTTGTGCCTGATCTGAGCCTCAACCCTAAATATGAACTTGTATTATACTTTTTTCTGTTGTACCAAATTCCTTTTTGTTTTTGGCTACACAATTAGATTTCACAGAATCACAAAGGTTAGAAAAGACTTCCAGGATTATGAAGTCTTGACCAAATGTCACAAAGCCCAACAGCAAAGTGCCACAAATATTCATTTTCTGAGCACTTCCAGGGATGGTGACTCCACCACTTCCCTGTAAGATATTGGACCCTCTGGAATCTCAGAGATATTCACATTTCTACCCAATTGCCTTGATCCTGGGGTCAGTGTCATGCTTGTCACCAGGATCATGGGAGCTCAGGTGACACCAGCACTGGGGTGACACTGGAAACCAGACACGGTGGGGGAGCTGCCCCTGCCAGCCCTGCACCTTGGGGCACTCAGGGATCAAAGGGGACACCCAGGGACACCACACCTGGCAGGAGTGGCACCTGTGACAACAAACCCTGCTTGATGGGACACCAAAACCTGCTGGATTTGTTGGGAATGATCCAACAAGGTAGGAATGATGAATTTGATTTTATGTTTTTAGAAGGTTAATTTATTATTTTATTATATGATATTAAAGAATACTATATTAAAGAATATTATATTAAAGATTACAGAAAGGATATTTATTTCATGTTATAAAGTTAATCATGAAAACTCGTGACTCTTTTTAGAGTCTTAACACAGTTTGGTTTTGACTGGTTAAAGAGTTAAAACAACTCACATTAGAACTTAATGAAATAACTACTTGTGGGTAAACAATTTTTAAACACATTTTATATGAGTAAAACAGAGGAGAAGTAAATGAGATAAGATTTTTTTTTTGAGGCTTTTTAGGAGAAAAATCTTGGGCAAAGGAATTTTTTCAGAGAATGTGAATGCTACAAAAGCCACCTGGGTTTGGAGAGCCCTCCTGGCAAAGGAATGGCTCTGGTTGGAAGGGTCACCCAGCCCAAGCTCCCTGGAAGAACAGCTCTGGAACACAAAATGCACCTTCAATAAAGCCCCTCAATGCACTTGGAAGGAGATGAGGAAAGAAGGCTGAAGAGGAAGCAGAATTTGGGGGAAGAATCCAGGGAACTTCTGCCAAAGTGTCTTACATGAAGCAAGTCAAGACTGAGCACCAATATTTAATAAATTCTTCCAGGTTTCATTTCCTGGAGATCTTTTTGTAAATCCAAGTGATGAAGAATTTGATTTTCCCAATGCCCAGGTTAGGCATCAGTGTCACTTTGTTATTCCAGCTCTGACTTACTCTGAAATGTTAACTACTGAACAGAAATCAGAATTATTGTTACCACCACATCCCATTTTGCTCACCTTTAATCCACATCATCCACCCCACTGCAGAAGGGAACTTCACACAAGGTAAATATTGCATTTGCAGGGAATGTCCTGATGAAGGCAGGAATGATGAATTTGACTCCATGTTCTCAGAAGGCTAATTTATTACTTTATCATACTGTATTATAATAAAGAATGCTATACTAAACGATACTAAAGAATACAGAAAAGATACTGACCGCTAAATAATGAAAACTCCTGACTCTCTATGGAGTCCTGACACAGCTTGGCCCTGATTGGCCAAAGAGCCAAAACAACTCACAGCAGAACCCAATGGAACAATCACCTGTGGGTAAACAATCTCCAGACACATTTCACATGAGCACAACACAGGAGAAGCAAATGAGATAAGAATTGTTTTCCTCTTCTCTGAGGCTTCTCAGCTTCCCAGGAGAAAAATCCTGGGTGAAGGGATTTTATCAGAGAATGTGAATGGCACAGGTAAATAAAACTGAGGCACAAACAACACACAAACCCCAAATTTGTGTATTTGTAACACAAACATGAGTTCTTTGTGACTTTGCACCACATGTGCAAATGAGCAGGAGCCAACCTGCCGGTGCTGGGTGTTATTTGTTCAGCATGTCACCCTTGTTAATAGTTCAGTACCACCCTGCTTGTGGTGCAACTTCTCCTGTGAGAGCAGGGATTCCTCACTGGAAAAATCCTGCTTGGAGAGATTCCCTGGATTCACTTTCCCCACAAAGTGCTCAGCCACCTGTGAAGATTATTTCTCTATAAACCTGAAGGATCATGCTAAGACAGGGGAATGATTTAGGCTGGAAAAGCCCATTGTGACCATCTCCCTTTTTGCCTGAGCTTCTACATCACCCTGCACTGACAGAGCAGGAGACTCCCAGTTCCTTGCCTTGGCTAAACTGGAAACCACAGACCTGCAGATGTTGAGTCCTTCAGTATGAGGAGGACAACCTGAGCATGGAGGGTTCACTGGAACTCTGAGTTTGGCAGAGGTTCCTACCCAGGAGTGCACCCACAGGCTTGGCAGGAAATAGGATAGGACAGGGGAATGCTTTAAAACAGAGGGAAATTGGGATTTTGGGAAGGAATTTCTCCCTGTGAGGGTGAGCAGGCCCTGGCACAGGGTGCCCAGAGCAGCTGTGGCTGCCCCTGGATCCCTGGCAGTGCCCAAGGCCAGGCTGGACAGGGCTGGGAGCAGCCTGGGATAGTGTGAAGGTGTCCCTGCCATGGCAGGGGTGACACTGGATGGGCTTTGATTTCCCTTCCAAACCAAACCATTTTAGGATAAACCTATTAATTTGTATTTTAGAACTCCTCAGAGCCTGCACAGTTAAACAGCCACCTCAAATGGGACAAAGCAGCATGGAATTCTCACAAGGAGTTTACAAACTTCCAATTTATCTCCCCAAACTCACAGCTCAAGCAATGCTTACTGCACAGGTCTCCATCTCTCTGGGGAAGAAGTCTTAACCCAGCTCTCTTCCTAGGGAGAAGTTCAGTACTGAAACACCCCATGGGTACAGAAAAAATCTTTCCAAGGGCAGGGAAAACATTTTCTCTCCATAGCCTGCATTTCCAAGGGCTTCACCCACAGGAGTTGCTATCATCTACGGCTGTCTTGGGTGGGGCTCCTTAAATTTGATGTGAATTTGCACAATACCAGTGAAAAATGTAAAAATCATTAGGTTGAAGATGTTTGTGGTTTGCTATTCCCCAGCATCTGCCCACAACTTTGCACAAATCCATCCAGCTCAGGGCTGTGGCTGCTCCTACACAAAGGTTGTCATCCCCGTAATTTGACTTTTGTAATTTGATGTTTTTTCCAGAAGCTGTGGTTGCTGGAAATCCCTGGGGAGCTGCTGTGGTTAGCTCTGGAATGAAGCTGAGAAAAGAAGGATGGGATTTGCTATTTGGATGTTTTGAACATTAGGCAGAGCCCACACAAACACCACAAGGGACCAAGCCATGAATTAAGAGACTTGTGCCAAAGTCGTGCTGCCTTTCACCTTTCCAGCAAAACCCTGAGTACCAACTCAGATAAACATTAAAGATAAATATGAAATCCTGAATTTACATCAGCTGCTGGTGTCACAGGCTCCCTCACAAGCCACAGCTCTGCGCTGTTCACCACTGACTGTCTCAACCACAACTCCTGTTGCTGATCACTTATTGAATAATGGAAGCGACACAACTGATAAAAGGTTTCAATCCTGGAAAAAAAATGATTTATAGGATTTCATGCCACTGGCACTGTTATTTGTGTGACAAATGGTTGGACAGGCACCAGTTAATCTCCACACAGCTCCAACTCACATGTGGCAGCTCCTGCTGGAGCAGCAAAATGATCAGGCCCAGCAACCAACACAGCCACGCTGTTGGGAGGGGCTGAATGCTGGCATTGCACCCAGGCTGAGCCCCAAATCAATGCACCCAGAGGACTTTAGTTTATTTTTGGGGGTGGTAGGGCATGCAGAGCATGGCTAGGATGAGGAGTGTCCCATAAAAGCAGGAAGGTGCAGCTGGGGATCAGCCCCGCTCGTGCAGCGCAGAGATGAAACCATCGACACCAGGGAGGCATCAGAGATTTCAGGTGGCTCCAGATCCTTCATGGATTTTTCCTGATGGCCAAAGCTGAGCTGTAGCATCACCCACAGCTGTCAAGACTGTTCTGGTGCAGTGCAATATCACTGTGAGCTGCAAATCCCACCTTGCTGTCAAGGCTGTAATGTTGCATTGCAACATCACTGTGAGCTGCAAATCCCACCTACCCTGAGCTAGGAGAGAGGGATGGGGCTGCTTTTGAGGCAGAATAGAATTTCCCACCCTTGAGGAACGAATGGAGTTTAAAATTTACAAGCAGCACATCAATAGCAGCTTTATCTCACTGGTTGTATCAGCAGCATCCTGCTCCCTGTAGAAGTCAGACCTATTTTATCATCCACTCCTTCAAAAGCAGCAAAACTCCTCAGAGTGCTGAGCTGCCACGAGTCTGCATTATTCTCTTAGGTTACTTTTCAGCTTTGCACCCAAAATCTGCCATTTTTCTCATTCAAAAAAAAAAAAAATCATTTCCACATCTATAAAAATCATCCTCATGGGCAGGGGCACCTTCCACCAACCCAGGGCGCTCCAAGCCCCAATTCCAACCTGGCCTTGGACACTGCCAGGGATCCAGGGGCAGCCACAGCTGCTCTGGGCACCCTGTGCCAGGGCCTCAGCACCCTCCCAGTGAAGATTTATTCCCAATATCCCGTCTAAACCTGGGTAGAGAACAGAAAGCCCCAGCAGATGAATCTCTGGGCTGGCCACAGAAAGACAAGAGCTCAGGTTGCACACAGGAGAACATTCAAGAGAGGGGGATAAAAGGATCTGATAAAGAAGAAGCAGCAAGAATTTTCTTCAGAAGGCCTAAAAGATCTCTGGAGTGGTAAAACCCCCCCCAGGCTGCACTCCCAGTAGCAGGAGAAATGCAGATGGAGTGTGAAGATGACTGATACCATGGGAAGCAAGGAAAAAAATCCCCCTTCACAACTGCTTCTTGTGATCTCAGGTCTAACTCAGTGTATTTGCTCTTGAAAAGATACTTGTGATAATGTGGCATTAAAATTTGCCCAGCTTTTTATCCCCTGACAATCTCCTGTGAGAGACTTGGACAACTCTGTTACTGTGCCAATGGAAATGAAGTTTCTAGGCAGATCCCACATCAGAAATCCTTTCCAGGATTTCACACTGGATCAGTGTGAGGTTAAATAACACAGAGATTCTTCAGGATCCCTTCCCTCTTTCCAAATTTCCAACTCCAGTAAATATCCTTTTTAGATTTTTCCAATCCTCTGCAACATTCCCAATGCTACAAGATCCTTTCACAATTGTATGACTTTCCCACATGGAGTGAACTTGGAGAAATGGCACAAAAAAACCCCCACAAAACACCAATACAAAATGACTGCCAAAACACTGTGCAATCAAATAGAATAAAGGTTGATACAGATTATTTCCTTCAGTGGGCATAGCTGGACTTGCTTGGTGGGCAAGAACAAATGGGTTTGGTAAAGAAAGTGAGCATGAAAAGCCAGGTAAAACAAGGTGCAATCAAAAGAGAATTTTCATGAGGAAATCAGAGCTCTCAGCCAGACACTGCGCCCCTGGGTTCCCCCAGAGTGGCAGAACTTTGTCCCCAGGTGAGCTGTAATGTCACTGAGAGGATAAAAACACCTTAAAAATGCTGTGCCAAATCCAGTCAGCTTTTCCTGCTTGGCATGGGAATAAGCTGGATGTGCTGAAAAACTGTGAGTAATCAATTTATGCTCTGAAGTTACTGTGAGTGGTAAAGAGGAGAACCTCACCTCATTGATTGGTGCAGAACAGAGAAGAAAATTCACCTCAAAAATGGAGGGGAAATCATGAAACCTGTCCCCAGAAATGTACAGCTGGGATAGAAACAGGCACTTGGAGGGAATTTCTTCCACTTCATCTCCCAGCATTGCCACAGCTCTCATTTCAGCCTAGTCCATCCCTGCCACCCCCCTTGCAGAAGTGGCTGGACTTCTGACTAAAATTACCAGCATGGAGGTGCCTGGCAGTACCTTTTACTTGCAGATGAAAATCTCCATCATGCCTTTCAACAAAGCTTTTTAGGGGGAAAAAAAAGGAGATGATAAAAAAAAAATTCATGTTGAATTTGTCCATCAAACTGGAGTTGATGTGTTAGGACAGATTCACAAAAAATGAGCACCCAGTGGGGACAAAGAGCCAGGAGGTGACAATTCCTACATGTGTGAATGTGGCACTGCCTTGAAATGACAAAACCCCTTGTGTATAACAGGGTCTCCAGGATCTACTTCTCCCTAGAAGGAAAAGTGGAAGGAACAAGAATCATCTGAATGTTCCTTGTGTATTCAACATCCTCCTCCAAGCAGGACCAAAGCCCAGCACAATTCTCAAAGAGATCCAACGTGCTGCCTCCTTTGCTGCTCAAAAAACCATCCTGGATTTTATTCTGGCTCTGGGGGACAGTTTATGTCAATCTTTTCTTCTTCTTTTTCCCCCAGAAGTGTTGCAGGTTAAACTTTGTGCCTAACAACCCTGACAGAGTCCCTTCACATTTTTTACATGAGCTATTGAGTAGCATTATGACAAATTATGGGGCCTGATGATATGGAAAAGGAACATCTCCTCCACTCAGAGGCTGTGGAAGAAATCAAAAGACTGAAAGAAATATTCCTGGCCAAAAAAAACCCCAACAAAAAACCCCAGAACCATGTGGGGAAGCAGCAAGGTTCATTATGGGCAGATTATTCATGACTCAGGAGTTCATTATTAATGGATTATTTACAAGTATTTCCAGTGAGTTGCCTTTTCAATAATATCCACAACTTAGAGAAAGAATGATGGGCTGTATTGATATTTTTATTACTAAAGGCAGCAGGTAATCATCAATATGTTTTAAGAGAAAAGCAAAGACCTATTTCCAACCTCCTCCACAGTTATTTTTACATGTCATAACAGCTCTGGGCATATCCTGTACTCTTTAGTTAGGAATAAATGACAGGGCTGCACTTAAAACCTTGTGTATATGGAATTCTGTAGATGCAGATCGTGATGTTCTGTGACTCGGGGATTCTATGCAGACCTGCTCTGTTAATCCACCCTTAAAAAATAAAATAAAAATAAAATAAAATAAAATAAAATAAAATAAAATAAAATAAAATAAAATAAAATAAAATAAAATAAAATAAAATAAAACAAAAAATAAATAAAATAAAATAAAATCCAAGAGCACACCATAAATTGAAGCCCAGGTCTCCTCTTTCACAGAGGGAAACCTCCCCATCATCCAGTACATCCCATTCCTCCAGAGGTTACCAAAGCTCAGCTCCTCATTTCACATTTGGGATCCAAGGTTTAACCATAAGCAGTGGTGACCAAATTATTGAGTTTGCCTGGACAAACCAGTGTCTAACTGTACACAGAGAGACTAAGAAATAAAGATTACAGCTGACAAATCACTAAAAACTAATCAGTTCTCACATTCTCCTTATATTCACTATGGATCCTCACACCAGAGTCTTCAGGTAATCTGGTGAGCATTATCTTCCATTTTACCTTATTATTGAAAACACGAAGCATATATTAATCTAGGATTTCTTACAGTGAGGTTTGTTCTAATTTAATTAAACACTGAGGCCTCTTAAGTATTCTAGGAAACTCAGGTATGTTGCCTGGCAAGTGGGGTCTTTCTGAAAATAATTTTTCAGGAATCCTCAGTGATATTTCAGAGATCTTCAAATGGGAACTATTACCCCAGATGAGAGCTTAGTTTTAGGATGAAAATGTACATTGAGTCACTGGGTAAGTACTGCCAGATTTCCTTCCCCACATCCACCTTTCCAGGCTCAGATTGCTGGGTCATTCCTGTGTGATAAACACCAGGTCTCACCATAAAATAGTGTTTATTTACAATAAAAAAGAAAAAAGCAAGCAGTTATTTCTGACTGCCCACTCAGAGCCACGCACTGAACAGTGGCCAGCCAACCAAGAAGTGATTATGTGTGTGACAATGCTGATGTGAGCCCACAGTAATAACATTGCTTCCAATTTTAAGGTTAAGCAAACCATGAACTGCCCTTTTATGTATAAATATGTTGGTTAAAGCATTCAAGTTGTCTGGAAAAGGGCTGGATCCCTTTGGTGTTTTGTTTATCACTCAGGGATTTTTTGACAAGCCCCTGTGTTTATGATCATCACAAACCAGCCAGCATCACCACCAACTTTCAAATGAGGATTTAAATACTAAAATATCCTTCTTTAAAAATATCTTTCTTTTAAAAATATTTTCCCCTTGAAAAGCTTGAAGGAAGAGGGAGCCAAAAGAGTCTTGGAGCTGCCAATTCCTTGTCAAGGGAAGCAGGGGCAGAACCACTCCAGCCTGGCTGTGTCATCCACCCCCAGGGAGTGCAGGATTCAGGACATGAGGATCTTTTTTTGCCTTCCTTTGGAAGAGAAGCTGCTCTGAGTCTGTATTTGCTGAGCTGTGTGTGCTCAGCCCTGTGCCAGCAGCCAGGCTTTGCCCATCCTGAGAGGGGGAACTTTGGCTCTGGGGACTCCTGGTGCATCTTTGGTGCCCAAGTGATAATAAACCTGAAGTGCAGCTCTAAATTTTCCATCTTGGTCTCCATCAGGGAGGTGAAACCCTTGGGAAAGTCAACTTTTGAAGGGGAGGAATTTTCCCTCTTTGGTTCTGTGCACTGTCTTGCACTGTGGGCTCTGTTTGAGCCTGCTGCCTGTGGGAATCTGTCTTGGAGCTGCCAATTCCTTGTCAAGGGAAGCAGGGGCAGAACCACTCCAGCCTGGCTGTGTCATCCACACCCAGGGAGAGCAGGACATGGACTGGGAGCAGTGGGGAAGGAACCAAAGCCATGTCAGTGCCTGGAGGGCCCAGCGGGGCCACAGCACTTCTCATGGGATGAACCTGCCTGGGGACAACCCAAACCCAAAACATCCTTTCTGTAAAAATCCTACAGGTGTTTCCCAACTCCCACATTCCACATCCCACACCCCACATCCCATATGCCACATCCCACTCCCAAGGGAGATTTGCCACGATTCATGGTGCTGTGATGTCCCTGCTATGTCCCTGTTGAGCAGGGGGTGTCACCACAGAATCTCTTCCCTGATTGCCTCTTCCCAGCCCTCAGGTGAGCAAAACCACAAAGAGATTCCCACAGGCAGCAGGATCAAACAGAGCCCACAGTGCAACAGAGCCAACAGAACCAACGAGGGAAAATTCCTCCCCTTCAAAAGTTGACTTTTCCAAGGGTTTCACCTCCCTGATGCAGACCAAGATGGAAAATGTAGAGCTGCCCTTCAGGTTTGTTATGACTTGGGCACCAAAGATGCACCAGAGCCAAAGTTCTCCTCTCTCAGGTTGGGCAAACCCTGGCTGCTGGCACAGGGCTGAGCACACACAGCTCAGCAAATACCTCAAAATAGGCACAAATCCCCCCAAAACCTGGATCTGGAACTTCAGACAATAGCTGAACCTGAATTCACTGGAACAAAACCCAACAGTTCTGTTTCAAAGAGCAAAAACCCACCAAGATAACTTTTTTTTTTTGCTGTGAATTCTGGTCTGGCCCCTATGTGGGAAGTGAACTCTGATTTAAAGAAGACAAAAAAATAAAAAAAAAAACAAATTAAAGCTGCTTTTTTAGGGGTGGAACTGGTCAATTTGAGCTTAGTTTTAGGGAAAAAAACCAAACCAAATAAACAATCCAAATAAAAGGGAAGCAGTAGAAGAGGGGCATTTAGTGGCAGAAGCACCTTCAGGAAAGGCTGGGAATTTACAGAACTGCAAGAATTTCAGGCAGGTGGAGAAAAATTGTACTGATTAATGGGATTAAAAATTTGAGGTGATACCAGAGAAGAGTTTTAATTGCATTTTTCCATCCCCTGGCACATTCCAAACATAAGCTCTTCATTTGATGCATGGATAATACAGCATTGTACTCCAGCTTACTAAAAAGTGAAAAGCTATAAAGCTCATCTCTGAGCCACACATGCATCCAAAAATTAGGAATTGCAGGATATTCAAATGTGAGAAAGCAGAGTGGTGGCACAGAGCAAGGAGCATCACTGACAATCAATTCCCTCCTCTGGCACCTGGAGTTCCATAAGCACGGTTTAAATTATTTTATTTTCATTTGAAGGGGTCTGAAGGAAGGAAAATGTGACATTTTCATAGGGGAGAAATAAACAGCAGCCTGATCAGCCTCTGAGACACGAGGATCTAAATGAAGGAGCTGGCCAGTGACCCTCTGCCTGTTTTAAAGGCCAGGGATTTATCCTCATTACGGGATAAAACCAGCTCGGGAACGTCACCTCCCGACGTCTCCTGGCACGGGTGCCAAAACAGAGCCACAGTTCTGGCAGCCTGGAGGTTAAACTGCATGAATCCCTAAAAGCTGAATGCTGATCTGCTGTCATTTAACATGTGCTCAACATGTGTGCTCAGCAGCAACTGGGAATGAAATATCTTAAATATTATCAAACGCTACATCATTAAATATAAATTAGATGGAAACAGGGGAAAGCTAAAAATTGACTAGGAGTTCAGCTCCTCTAAATGGCTAATACGGCCATTTTTCACCTGAAGCCCTCTCCAATGCAGTTTTGCCATTAAGCAAAAACCCAAAGAAAGGTAATCAATTCCAACTAAAAAGCACTTCTCCCGCAATGACTGCACTTCAAACCCCTGGCTGGCTGCCAGCCTCCCCCCTCCCCAGCCCCAGACAACAGCCATCAATGTTTCTGACTAGCACAGGAGCACGAGGGGCCATGCATAATTGACTGGAAGATGGGCTAAAACTGTGCCCAATCAGTGTGTGATCAGAGCCGTGTGGAATATTCAGCGCCACTTGATTACACGGCGGCGCGGCCTCGGCCGCTCTCCTCATGAAATCTCTTCAAGGTCCAGAGTACTGTAATAAGATCATTACTGTCAAGCGCTACCAATCGCAGCCAATGAGTCTTGGGATAGGAAGTCATACTTCACAAAAAAAAACGGTCTTCCTTTTTTTTTTTCTCTCTCTCCCCCTCTCCCTCTCTTTTTTTATTTTTTTTTTTTTTGTATTTTACTGCGTGTTGAGGCAGCAAGGCGACGAGGTGACAGATAATGATCACATCACTGTGCGGCAACTAGAAAGGCACTTTTAAGAAAGAGCACAGAGAAATCAGCTTAAGAGAAACTCAAACAAATTCTTTTTTTTTTTTTTTATAAGGGCTTTTTCTTTTCCCCCCTCAAAAATTAAATAGAATTAAACTGTGCAGTATTCTCCTTTCATGAATTGTGATTTAATGTCATTGAATTTAATCATTTGATAGATTTTCATATTATCCCAAAGCCTATTAACTCACAGACAAATGGCCAATTTTCTCCAGCTCACGCTCACAAAAGAAACCTTTATTAATTTTTTTTTTTCTTTTTTAGAGTCGGGGGTGGGGAGAACTGGTGGAAAATGTCAATGATGAGGCCTGTTCAAGTTTCCCTTTTTACCTACTGCTTCCTGGAGTTCCACACCACATATGATGCATAACATCTATCACAAGTAACTGGTCTGTAAAGAGAAAGGTGGAGGGACAGAAAACAGGAGATTAAAGCACAGGGTATAAAATAAACATAACAGCAAGCTCAGCACTGAAACCTCACACAGGGCATGTACATCTACAGTGAGGACTTCAGCTGATGTAAGGCTTCAAACTTGACAAAACAACGTGGGTTTGAAATGACTGACAGGCCAGGGGCTGGAAATGAAGAGCTCAGCATTACTGCTGCAGGGATGACACCAGTACCACAAAGGACGGGAACTGGAACAGCTCCAGTCGTGCCTTTGAACTGGAGAAGGCTCCAGGGGTGGGACAATTGCTTAAGGGGAAGGGAAGGTCCACCCTGCCCACATCTCCAGCATCTCCCACCTACAGCCTCCATCACCTCCTCCAGGCCTGGCAGCTCCCATCATCTCCAACAGATTAAATCCCATCCCACAGCATTCCCCACTTGGTGTTCCTATGGAGAGCCCCATCCTCGTGGATTTGTGCCCTTTCAAACACATTCCACTGGCACACTGCTCCTCAAACCCACCCTCTGAACATCATCACTGCATGAAAAGTCTCCATTTCCACAGAATGGTTTGGGTTGGAAGGGACCTCAAAGCCCATCCAGTGCCACCCCTGCCATGGCAGAGACACCTTCCACTGTCCCAGTTGCTCCAAACTCTGTCCAGCCTGGCCTTGGACACTTCCAGGGATCCAGGGACAGCCTCAGCTTCTCTGGGCACCCTTCTCCCCTCACAGGGGAGAATTCCTTCCCAACATCTGACCTGAATTTACTCTTTCAGTCTGCAAGCCAATATATGCATATTCAGCCATATATTTAGTACAGTTGTTCATATTTATCACCACTCTCCTCAGTTTTGGATGTGTTTTTTAAAAGATGTCACAAACACTTTGACAAAGAATCAAAACAATAGGGAGCACAAATATTTCTTGATTTACAGGTAAATATTTCTTGACCCATACTAAATCCTTAATTGACTAAAATGTAGGGGTTTGCAACTAAAATGGAATTAACAACCTGTTACTGTTCTGTGTGTACTTCTTGATTATGAGCTCTTATCAGCCACGAGCTGATATGTTTAATAAGCCTTGGGTAGATCAGACATGACACAATCCCCCTTGAATTCCAGGCCTGAGCTATCCATGGCAATCCTCCACAGCAGGGCTTCTGCAGGGAATTATTTAGGACTTGTACCCTTTAAAGAAAGCTGTTTCCCACTGGTGGGACAGTTCCAACAAGATGATGAGCCCAAGTGCACAGGCATCCTTCAAGAACTAGATCTTCCTTCTACACCACAATACCCTGTTTATTGAAATTGTGACACTTTGCCTTGAGAGAAGAGATGAACAGGACAAAGTTATACTAAGCACCTGATTTTAACCTTTTCGCTGGCTGTAGCTTTATCATACATAATCACCTAATTTTATGATATTTTAATTTAGGTATCTAGATTAATAACGGAATTAAATTACCCTACACTCCAGAAAAACTGGAAGGCACTTGTAGAACAGTCATTCTTATTGAAAGAACAGAACTACCAACCTCTCTAGCAGGATTAACATTTTACAAACACTCATTGCTACCTCTGCAAAGATCACCTTGTGGACATCAGGAACTGTTTTCATAACCAAAATCTCTGTGTCAAGCTGGAAGCACTTTGCTGAGGACACTAATTACCCAAAGCCAGTGAAATGCTAAGGTGTCACTTGTTTTTATTCAGTTACAAAGCTGCTCAAAACTTCTTCTTTCCCCCAAAAAATCAGGCCAAATCCCAGCGTGGCACTGGATACCCAGCGGGTCCTTCTGCTGTCGCAGCGCTCAAAACGGGACTAATTTTTAGGGAAACGTTGAAAATAAAATAAAGGCAAATAAAATAAAAATAAATTTTCTCTCTCTCCAGATGTGCCAGCGTGTGCAACCACCACCAATTCATCCCAGGCCTCATCCTCTCCAGAATCCCTTTTCCTGCTGCCCACCACTGTGACACTTTTCCTTTCAACCAGGTGGGCGGAACCGGCCGCCTCCACCGACCCCGGCTTCTGAAGGGAAGCAGGAATCTTTCAACTTGTTTAGCCTGCAATGAAGGGGGCTAAAACAATAGATGAGCTTCACCTCCCTTGTCTTTCACTCCTCAGCATCAACATAAGTGCCTTGCAGCAGCAGCAGCCCTTTCATGTCAGGGAGGCTGTGGCAGCCGAGGCTCGAGGATTCCCAAGCACTGACCTTTCTGCCTTGGTTGAAAGCCAGGCTCTGAAGATTCGGGGCTGGATTTTTTAATTTCTGCCCTCCTGCCTCCTCCTGCACAGGACTGAGCTTCCTTTGGGTGAAGTCCCAGCTGATGGGTGGAATTAGAGCCCAGGAGAGTTTTGACAGGGAGAGGTGATAAACTCACAGATGCCCAAACGAGCATCTGGCATTACAGACAGCAGATATGGGCACACACTGCTGGGGTTTCTTCCTGAAGGGCTCTTGCAGGCAGGAAAAACACAGCTAGGCATTTAATGCCAACTAAACGCTAAGACCTGCTTTGTTTTCAGAGATTTTTAAAGAAATTGTTTCCTAAAAAGCAGCTAGAGCAGAGAATAGTTGGTCAGGGAGGCTTACAACTCATCTGAGATAATCTACAAACTCAGGATGCAAATACTTAACTAAACACACTCCTAAAATCTCACTAAAAGCAAACTCATTAAAGCCCAAGTTTAGGAAGTGGGGTTTTTTTGTGTCCAATATGAAATTCAGCAAAATGCCATTTGCTGCAGTTCCTGAAATGTTTCATGTACGGGAAGACCACACAAATGACATGACGACCAACAAACTGTACACAAAGAGAATTCAGCAGTAACCCTAAACGCATTACAAACCTGTTTAAACCCCCCAACCTTCCTAGGAATCTGCTCATCCTGCCAACCCCTCCAGTTCCAAATAAATGCTTATTTTCTTCATTCAGCATTCCAGTCAAAATGCCACTTTTGTATCCCTCTCTCCTTAAGCCCTGAATATTTTTTAAAACTATGAACATTTACTTCCTAAAACTTCAGGCACTTAAAGAGGCCAGAAACAGAAGCAAAACCTGCTGTCACTAAACCCTTTATCAGAAGGTGCACAGAAATACTGCACGACAGGATGGGAACATTCTCCTCTTCTGTGTGATTCGCGGCTGCATTTGGGATTTTGAATTTTACATTTATGTCTTTATTTTTTAGAGGGGAAAAACTTAAGATACCTCTTATTTTAAGGAGAGTATAACTGGAAAAAAAAAAAACAACCAAAAAATAGGGTATTGTTAAGGAATTACTGTTTTCCGCTCCTGATTCATGCCCAGACTTTGTGTTGTTGCTGTACCCCAATCACACAGCAGGCTGTAATTATTGATAGCTGATTTATAGGGACCAGCTAAAATAATTAGGATGGCAATATCACCAGGAATAACTTTTGTGGCATTCCTTCATGGGCAACACCTGTTTTGCTGTGCACTTAATTATCCTCTAATAAACTGCAAACTCTTTCCTTGAAGAAGTTTTGGTGGCAGCTCAGTTCTGGGCATCACTTCAAGCAACACAATCCATCCAAGGACCTCCACATCCAATGGATTGGATTCCAAAGGTTACAAACTCTTTAATAGGTGAGTGGTTTTGCCCTTGCTGCAGCTGCAGGTCAAGAGATTACATTTCAGAGAAAAGGCAGCGACGACGCTGTGGCTTTTTGTGCTGGGAAGGTTTGTGAACATGCTGTCCTCTGACAATGTTCAGAAGGTTTCTTCCAGACCACAAAAAGCCAAAAAAAAAATTAAACATATCTAAGAGCAGCAAGTAAAAATACCCTCCTCCATCATGGTGCTTAATTCAGTGTATGATAAGTAAGTATTAGCATTAAAAATGTCAAGTCCATCTGTCAAAGGAAGAATTTGCTCTCCCACTTTTGCTTCTTGAGTTGTTTCCACTAAACTTCCAAAAATCCCAAATGACTTTTTTTTTCTATCATGCTTAAAGAGATAGAATTTTTTAGTTCAGTGTGGCCACCACACTTCCTAAAGGAAATGTTTGTTAAAATTGTTTGGAGGACACCACAATGAGGTACCAAGAACATTGAAATCACCTCAGGGTATGATGCCAGCAGGTAAATCACCAGGATGCTCAGGAAAGCTTAGGGTGGGAGGCTGCAGGGGAAATGCTCACAGCTTTTCCATGCATTTCAGTGACCCCTGTATTGCTTCTGATTTTTTCACTTAAAAAAAAGCAAAATTTCAGGTGTTATACAGAGAACTGCATTTCTCTAATTCACCTTGTCATTCTGGTTGTGGGGTGGCTGAAAGGAACACACCAAGGAGACAGCAGCTGAAAGCACTGATGGTTTTGCTTATTGCTAAAAGAACAAATGAGAGGTCTCACTAAACCTTTTCCACAGAAAACAAATGAATATATTTTAATTTCCTGCTTAACCAGGGCTCATTTTAAACACACAGTGACACAAAATGTGTGTTTTTAAAAAACAAGGGTTTTTTAAGTATCTTTACCAGTTTACCCCAGGAAAATAAAATAAAAAAAAGGATTTCTCAGTAAAGTAGGGTTCATCCCTTAGCTAAAAGCCAGAAATGTAAACCTGGTGTTGGGGCTGGACTGCACAGAGCACCAGGAAAAGCAATTACTGCACAAGGGGCAGAGAACAAATACCTTTGTGCTAAGAAAACAGTTCTGAGAAGAAACATGAAAGGTCCTTCTTTGTCCTTCAAAACCTCTTTAGAACCAAATGATGAAGAAGAACATGGCTTTCAGAGAGTTTGGAAAGTCTTCCTGCAGTTGCTGCTCACCCTTGCTGCTCCTCAGGTGCTGTCTCCCAGCTCCACCTGCGCCCACGGAGCAGAGCTGGGGGGGTTTGCCCCAGGATGCTGAGACTGGAGATGATGAATTCTCTTCCCTGGGAAGGTGGGGAGAGGCTGGCACAGGGTGCCCAGAGCAGCTGTGGCTGCCCCTGGATCCCTGGAAGTGCCCAAGGCCAGGCTGGATGGGGCTTGGAGCAGCCTGGGATGGTGGAAGGTGGCCCTGCCCATGGCAGGGGTGACATGGATGGGCTTTGAGGTCCCTTCCAACCCAGCCCAGTCCATGATCCTTTGGTTTTCCCAAGGGAAGGAGTGATGTACCCATCCCACTGGGATGTGGTGGTGCTGGCCCTGCAGCACACACTGGCTGGATCTCTTGTTAACGAAAAACTTGGAGAGCAGGGATGGTCCCAGTGCTGAAAGGCAGCCTGGGGCTTTCCTAAAATCCCAGAGATGGATGGAGGGGAGGCAGGCTCAAGCTGGCACAGCCATCCAAGCTTTTAAACCAACAAGAGTAAGAAAAATAAACACTGGGAAAGATCTTTCTGTGAAGAGTATTTCCAAGAAAGCTTTTTAATTTTTCTGCTTGTTTTCCAGCTGACAAGCCTTCCTATTATCCCTGGCTGTTCCAGGAAGTGCAGCAGCACAAGGGGACCCAAACAGATGAGGCTCTGAGCAGCCATTCCTCTTTGAAACACAGCTCTGTCTAATCCTGCTCTGAGCAACTTCAGGCAGCATGGTG
>NW_005054533.1:420832-427013 GCF_000277835.1 Geospiza fortis | reverse complement strand
AACACCAAGGGATTTTTTTTTTCAGTGACAAGTTCTGCACAGAGAACTGAAAAACTTCTCCCTGGGGAAAAAAAAAATTCACAAGAATCTGATTTTCTGAGATAGGAATGGAATTTTAATTTTCCTCTAAGCGGAGCACAGGTGCCTCAGCATTTGTGTTGCTGTGAGCATTGTCTCAGAAAAGCTGCAGGAAGATAAACCAAGTGAGATGAAAGAACCCATCCCAGAAAGAGAGGGCTGTGCATGTGCAGATAGTGTGGAGAGAGAAGAATCAGCATGACCTTTATGGAAGGGCATAAAAGGGATGAGCATCAGGCCTTGGAATTGGTGAACCAGCCTGAGCTCAGTGTCCATCATCGTGATATCTGAATACTTGGGCAGAGGTCAATGATCAAAGCAGGCTCGTTCAAGGAGGGGGAAAAAAGCCCTGCAAAGTGCAGTAAAAATGCTCCAGTTTGCTGAAGACCAGATTTAAACCTCATTGAACACCTCAGCTTTGGTGCAGACGAAAATGAAGGAACTCAGAATTCCTGTTTGAAAGCTGACACTTGAAACGTGCCTGGAGCCAAAGGAAGGCAACACAAAATCTAGAATTACCCACACCATTTAACTCTGATCCATTGTACCTGCCTGGGAACAGCAACTGCAGGAGGATCCTCCTCCTCCTCCTCTGCACGAGGAGCCCAGGATTTCCAGAAGGAAGGAAGGGAGACCATGGTTCTCCCACAATTATCACCACGGGCTTCTGGAGCCCATTTGCAGCATCTCAAACACTTTGATCAAAGTGTTTGCATCTCCCAGAACACCTCTGATGGCTTATTTTGGATTTGTGGCCTTCAAAAGTGCAGTAATCCTCTGAGGGTGCAAATCTACGTTATGGCGGGGGAAGAAAAATCCCCAAGGGAATTTTTTAGGTCACTGGACAGATTTGTAGCCAAGCACTGGAGAACAGGGAAATAATTGGAACTGAAAACTGCTTTGAAGTGCAAGACAGATGTGGAAATCACAGAATCATGGGATATCCAGAGTTGCAGAGCACCCACAAGGATCACTGATCCAACTCCTGGCCCTGCACAGACACCCCAACAATCTCACCCTGGGAGTGGTACCCAAACGCTCCTGGAGCTCTGGCAGCCTTGGGGCTGTGCCCATTCCCTGAACCATCTGGGGGAAGAACCTTGCCCTGCGATCCAAACTAAACTCCTCTGACATTCAACTGCTTGGAGAAAACACCCAGAACAGCCTGAACCTGGCTGGACTCGAGGATCCTTGAGGTCTTTCCCACCTCAACGATTTGGTGGCTCTGCCTCGCACCAACACAAGTCCCAGAAATCCCAAAGGCTGCCAGGATTTGGGCAGAGCCTTTCTGAGTCTTGCTAGGACGTCCTTAGTGGCAATCTCCAGCCACTATCAGTCTTTGTGTGCCCTTCTCCTAAAAGGACAGGAGCTGGAGCACGCCTCATTGCTTCTCCTTCAGCTCCCGCTGACGGACGAGGCTGCCTGTCCTCGCTGTCAGCCATCCCCTCCCAGCCCCGCCAAGGATTCAAGGATTCAAGGACCAGCCAGATTAGCTGTCTGCTGAAGGATGCCCAGAGCCCTGGCATGCCCAGAGGAAACTCCTCACTCTGCTCTTGTGGCCAAAGTGCTGCTTTTCAGCAGCAGGGCTGTGCTTGAAAGAGATGGTGTGAAATTAAAGAATTTAACAACCACTGAGGCCCTCCTGTGTGGCATTCATATCCTCTGAAAAAATCCCTTCACCTGGGGTTTTTCTCCTGGGAAGCTGAGAAGCCTCAGAGAAAAGGAAAACAATTCTTATCTCATTGGCTTCTCCTGTGTTGTGCTCATGTGGAATGTGTCTGGAGATTGTTTACCCACAGGTGATTGTTCCATTGGATTCTGCTGGGAGTTGTTTTGGCTCTTTGGCCAATCAGGGCCAAGCTGTGTTTGGGACTCTGGAAAGAGTCAAGAGTTTTCATTATTATCTTTTAGCATTCAGTAAGTATCCTTTCTGTATTCTTTAGTATAGTATAGTATTCTTTAATATAATACAGTATAATAAAGTAATAAATTAGTCTTGTGAGAACATGGAGTCAGATGATCATTCTCTCCCCTCATTAGTGGACCTGCATTTTATGATACTCCTGAGACACAACTGGCAAGTCCCAAACAGAACAGAACACAACACTCTTCACCTCTTCACGCAGAAGAGTGAACCTTCTGCCTCAGAAGACATGTGAGAAGAGGCAGGTGACAGGAAGCTGAGGTACAAACACTGTAAAAGGAGGGGCTGGCATTGTTGGAGAGTGTCCAGAGGATGGAATGGAGCTGGGAAGGGGCTGGAGCACCAGGAGGGGCTGGGGGAGCTGGAAGGGGCTCAGCCTGGAGAAAAGGAGGCTCAGGGGGCCCTTGTGGCTCTGCACAGCTCCTGACAGGAGGGGACAGCCAGGGGGTCGGGCTGTGCTCCAGGGAACAGGGACAGGAGCAGAGGGAATGGCCTCAGGCTGGGCCAGGAGATGCTCAGGGTGGAAACTGGGGAATATTTCTTTACACAAAAGGCCCAGGGCAGTGGTGGAGTCCCCATCCCAGGAGGAATTCAGTGGCACCTGGGGAAGGGGAGTAGTGGTGGCCTTGGCAGTGCTGGGGGAATGGTTGGACTGGATGATCTCAGAGGACTTTTCCACCCTAAATGATTCTTCTCCCTTTGAGGCTCCCTGGGTGTTACTGAGCTGCTGCTTGCCAACAACCTCCTGCCTTTCTGGAAGCACACTGACCCCGTTTCCATGAGAGGGGACAGTTTTGTTGAGTTATTGGAAGAAGATTTCAGGTGACACGGTGTGATGCTGGAAGAGGAGGAGGAGAGGAAGAGGAGACAGAGGAGGATGAAGGATGGACTCTGCAATCAGAACAGGGACATCAGGGACAAGAGAGCCAAGTGCAAACTGCTCCCTCTGGGTCTGTGCCTGCAGCCCAGGACCACACAGGCTCCAGCTCCAGTGCCTTGTGAAAACAATCTCCCCAGGAGAAAGAAAACATACACCTATTAACTGCTCAGAAAGAGATTTTTCAAAGGCTCTCGATATCCAGCTGGTCTTGATTCATTTTGACTTCAACAAAATATTCTTGGGCCAATGGTGAAAGCTCTGAAAAATCCCCTCTGTAATTTGCCATTGAGGTTTGAAAATAAGTGGTGTAAAAGGGTTTCTTTAAAAGAAAAAATAAAAAAAAAGGACAAATTAAAAATGAAAGGTTGAACTAAAATTTGGCTTCGGGCCATAAACTAGGGGGAAACTAACAGCAAAGATAGTTAAATGACTGGAAAGAGAACACAACAGGAGCTGTTATGAAAAAAAGCTGATGGCTTTTTAAAAAAGGATTTGTATAGATAGCTGGGGAAATAAATTCCGGATGTGATAGAAGTGCAATTGAGAAATTAAATAAATGGAAAATAAGGATGACTAAGTAGTAGTTAACATGCCCCTTCTCAGTTGTATACTATTATCACATCTATTTTTAATGTCTCTTCAGCTGTCTGCAATTGTCATCCTTTTTTCAGAACTTGTTCCAACATTCTTTGATACTGAATTAGCTGTTTTTTACTCTCCCATGCTTACAACCACATCTTTTTCTTACTCAACACTCCCCTTTTCCCACAATGTTATTCCATTGTCTCCCTTTTTCATCTCTCCTTATGTGTTGACTCCCCAGTTTCTGAGCCCTCCAACCACCCTTGTTCATCTTTCTTTTTCTGGAGCTCTTTTGGTTGAATCCTAGCATGTTTCTTTTCTTCTTTTCTAAAGCTGCAAGCATGTTTTATACCATACCTGGCTCCTGTACACATTGTTACCCCTTCAGAAGGGCATTGAACAGCTACAGCAGTGTGGAAATAGTAAGCTAAACTAAGGGAGAAAAAGAAGTTCTTTTTGGCTTTTGCTTTCTGGCTCGTAAAAAAAAAGAACCCAAACATTTAAACTCTCCCCTTTTCCCTTTTATCCTCAAATAACACAAGCTTTTCCACAAGCAGCTGAATATTCAAACAATGAGAGGCATCAGAAGTGTTGGCCATTCTAGAGCTCAGGATGTGCCTGAGGAGATGTGATAACACAAGATTTAATAATACTGAAAAAAATACACCAGTTCTGACGCGATCCGTGGGCTAGGGAGTGAACCTGAATTTTTCCTCCTTGTTAACCTTCCAAGTGTGCCTCTTCCTTACCTCAACACCTAATGATGCTCCACATTAATTTGGGGACTCTGATTTATTAAAAAAAAAAAAAAAAAGGGTTCTAAACACCTTCCAGGCAGCTGAATTCACCACTGTGATGCCTCAGCTGCTTCAGCTCCATCCTCACAAGCTCACACTTTAATTTCTCACAATTCCCTTTTCTCTGTGCATTCAGAGCCGAGGCTGGTGCTTGTCACCCTGATTTTTTAAGATCGTCTAAGCCTTCTGATGTTTACATTCCTCCTCCATAAAAGAATGCAAAACCATAAATTATTTACACTTTCTGTAAATAACGTATTGTTTTGCATTCTTTTATGGAGGAGGAGAAATTTGATGGACTGTTGGTTTGTCCAGTGTCACTGGAGAGGTGGCACTGTCACCCCTCCACTCCATTGTCACTTTTGGAAACCTATAAATGTTGGGGTCAGAAATTAAAAAATTCTCTTTTCGCCTTGGAAGAGCTGCGTGTCCACATCGTGTTATTTCATGTCCTACAGGTGCTGAGCTAACAACACTCCTTGGAATGGCAACATTTTCAGAATTCAGCCTTGGATTTGGATGTGGGACCTACCCTCAGCCGTGCCCGAGATGCCATCAGCTTTGAAGTTGCTTGTGCTTTTCTTCCGGCGGTGCTTCTTTCTGTTGGCGTGGGGGGAAGGAGGGGGGTCCAGCTTGGGGCTGGTGGTGCTGGAGATGCTGGGGCTGGAGCACACTGAATCTCCCAGGCCCGTGTCTGCAGCAGAAAAGATCAAAATGCTGTGAGATTGAAAGGAGGTGATTGTTAGAATCCAAGCTTACAAGCCCTGGCTGCTGGCAGATACGCTCTTGAGCTCCTTCAGGAGATTCTCCAAACAATGTCCATTGTTTTTTTCCAAAAAACTGATTCAAGTCCTCTTAGATTAACAGGACTCAGCAGGAATTTTAGGGGCAGGCCAGCTGGAATGCACAAAAACAAAGGGAAAGCACTTTATTGCTTCTAATTCCTCCAAAGATCTTCCCTAGCCTCAAATTAATTTGTGTAACACTTGGACATTTTAATACATAAACAGAGATATCCCTGGATCCTCTGGATGCTCTCTGCTGTCATTAATATCAGACAGACACCCAGTGAAAAGCTGGTGAAGGCAATAAAGGTGGGAAAATAAGGTAAGAAATGTGCACCTGGTACAGGTAATAACTGTGTGACAAATTCCTACCTCCTCCTCACTTCCTACCTGCTCCCAAGGAAAAGAAATAATCCCACGTTGCTCTGTTCAGTTTCCTGCTTTATTAACTCCAACAATTTTAAGAACTTGGGTCCTTCCACATAGTAAATATTCAAGTAACCTTAATCCAGGATTTCCCCCCAAGGTTGGTAATATGATTTTTGTTTAATTACTGGCTTGGTTTGGATTTTAATTATAAAATTCCACATAAAACCTACACTTAAAGGAAAGTGCTTGCTATTATGGAAAGTGAAGCCATTTCCAGAACCTTGCTTAAATACCATATTGCACCTTAGTGCAGTATCAGGACTGCATTTATGTGCCATATCTTTAAAATCTCCCAGACAGATATTCAGCAAATACATTCCCATGATTGCCTTTTGTGGTTAAATACTTGATGATTGGTTGCAGAACAGCAGACACAGGGAAAAAGAATAAAAATCCTTATTATAAAGCTTAAGTGTAATAACAGGAGTGCATTTAACTTAATATGTCAGAAAAATATCAAGCCAAAGATTATTAAAAAAATAGCTTTTGATTCTTTTTGCATAGTTAAATTCCCACAGAACTGCCTATTTGACAAAAGCCAACTTGCTTTCCTTTTCCTCCTAATAAAGTTTATTTACTAATTACCCCCTAAGCACAGTTGTGCTCTAAGTTATTAGTGGGGGATAAATTATGTAGCTAATTGCCTGGCAAGAGAGACCAAACCAAACATTAATCTTTATATTAAGGATTTCTGCTCTTTTCCCTA
>NW_005054533.1:392766-420816 GCF_000277835.1 Geospiza fortis | reverse complement strand
TCAAATCCCAAGAATTTAACCCCAAAAGGGAATCATGGGAATGTATTCACTCTGTATTATTGTAGGAGATTTTAAGGATTTGACCCACAACTGGTGCAAGTGGCAGAGTTTGTTGTCTCTCCAGGAGAGGAGGGAGGCAAATCCAGGTGAAAATCCTGATGGGAATTCTCTCAGCCAAGGGGACAGAGAGAAGATGCAGAAGAGAGTGCTAGAAACACAAAGGCATGAGCACAGATGTAATGGGGCTTCTGCCAGTCCCAAGTATTGACCTCCAGCTTTACTCTGGGGGTTTCCAATGCTGATACTTCAAAAGAAGGAGAAAAGCCCCAGGTCGCCCAGAGAAACCATGGCTGCCCCATCCCTGGGAGTGCCCAAAGCTGGGCTGGATGGGGCTTGGAGCAACCTGGGCTAGTGCAAGGTGTCCCTCTCTGAGGTGTTAGAACCAGGTGATGTTTAATATTCCTTCCAACCCAAACCTTTCTGGGATCCTATGATTCAAAATGCTTCACTTCCCCCCCACCTCATTCCCAGCTTTCACTTTATAAACAATCAAACCCGTGTGAGTTGATCCCCTCCTGCACCTGCAGCATCAACCACCATGCCCTGCACCCATCAAACGGTGAAAAAAACCCCACAATCCTGAGGCAACACCACAGAATACACCCTGCTAAAACCCATCAGGCTACATCCACATACTGGTGGCAGCTCTGTCTAATTTCCAGGCCGTAAATCCCCCCAACAAAACCTGCTGGAGAGCTCTGAAAAATGAGGGACGTACGGGGCTGACGCCTGGCGTCGCAGAGCTGAAGAATTAACCTCCCGCGGTAAATCCTCGTCATCCTCAGCCCCTTCCAGGTAATAACCTGCTGTCCTTGGGTCAAACTGCTCTCAAGTGGGAGCCTGGAGCTCTCCCTCCCCCTCAAGCAGCAAGGGAAGGTTGGTCCCTCATGAAGGGAGCCGAGTTGGTATGGCCGTCGTGCCGCTGTCCCGGATCCCCGGATCCCGAGCCCACCCTTTGAGGATGGGAGTTCTTTAACGTTGCCCTGGTTTAAAATATGAGCAATCAAAAGGCACCGGGCTTCCACGCTGCGCTCTCCCATTCCCCACTCCTTCTCTTGCCTGACAAGGTATTCTTCAAATTGAAAAGAGGGCTCCTGAAAGCTCGGGCTTGGGGAAACTGTAAATGAGTTCAGGCTTCAGCCCGCTGAATGCAATTTCATCCTCCTGACTGAATACAAATAATGCATTTTATTTGGTATCAATTACCACGCCTGAGAACAGATGACCACTGCCGGCACTATTAAATATATATTTAAAAAAAATAAATAAATAAAAAAAAAAAGGAGGGGGGGGGGAGGAAGGCAAAGGAAAAAGGCATGGCAAATTAAAAAAGCAAGCGCCTCATTACTCCCCATCTCAAGCAGCTTTGACAGAGGCACTGGAACTCATAAGCTGCGTTCCACTGGGCTGGGATGGGCTGTTTTGCAGCCATCCCGCACGCTCAATGTCAGCCATTAGTTCTTCCCAATCGGGCATCAATGTTCAACACACACCCGAAAAAATATATAATACTGGTAATAATAATAACAATCTGCAGCCTCTCCGAGCTTCAATACTTGAAGTATGAGTCAAAGCAGCAGTTTCACTTTTCACTCGGGAAGCTGACAAGCATGACTAGAGGGGGAATAAAATAACATTCAGTTCGCATAAATATCAAGCGGGCTGCTTGAGACTGATGGGCCAGGAATGTATTCTTAGCCATCATTCTGGCAGACAGGCCCAAGGACACTCATAACTTATTTTACAATCATTTAGTTTCAGCTCAAGTGGAAAACGTGACAACTTATCTCTGCTGACAAGATGCCATATCGAACCTTACAATTAACTCTCCCCCGATTATCTGCCCAGCCCATCATTAGCTCTGTGCCTCTTGATGGACTGCAGGGGCACAGCTTCCCTTGATGATGGTCATCATTTGCAGGGTGCACAGCTCCATGACACGACACTGAGGACAAAACTCTCCCCTTGCCATGGAGCTGGGGTTGTCCTGACCGGCACAGCCTCGTTTTTTGTGACTGTTTTGAAGTGATGAGCAGCAAAGCGCTGCTGGAAAATGCCCTCTCCCCCCAAACAGAGCATCCTCGTGTTTCAGCCCACGCCTGCTGCTGCTGCAACCTCCAGGAGTGAGCCAGAGATGCCCACGCTCTGTCCCAGCTGCCAGGAGCCTTCCTCGTGCCCTCCATCCCTCCCCAGTGCCATGATTAACTCCTTCAGCTGCAAGGGAGAGCTGACACAGCCACATCACGGAATTATTTGGCTTGGAAGGGACCTTACACCCCAACTCCTGCCATGGGACACCTTCCCCTGTCCCAGGTTGCCCCAAGCCCTGCCCAGCCTGGCCTTGGACACTTCCAGGGTCGTGAGTATGGGCAGTATCTCACTCCATGCCCAAAAGCAACAAGTGACCCTTGGTGACCAAACACCCCTCGAGTTATGCAGAGATGGGACATAAAAACCCCACCTCTCTGCTCTTCATGTGGTGATTTTTCTCTACAGGTGCAGGACATGTGGATTAAGACAGAGACTGTTCTGCTTGTGCAAGCCCAACCTTCATTTGTGAGAATTTACCAAACAAAACAAAAAAGCCAATGCAGCTTTTACTCTGCAAGACAAGTGCCGTGTCTGCCTCTCTCCAAGATCCATTTTGCAATTATGGTCATGAGAGAAATTCCTTTCAAGTATGACAAACTGTGGTAGAAGAAAGGAGGGGTGGAACAGAAGAAACACTTTGTCTACAACTACAACCCAGAGTCAAGAGACAGAACATTAAATGAAAACCAATCCTCAGAAGAGTCTCAAGAGCTGTGCTGCTGCACTGGGCTTTATTTGCTGTTTGAAACAATTTCATATCCTCTCCCAGCGTTACACATATTTTGTAAAAGGTAACAATTCCCACTTCCTATCTTTTCTATTATTTTGCTATTTGGGAGCTGCATGTGCTCGACAAATGGATCTCAAGAACAACTCCATTTGTGCCCCCTAAGGACTTTGTGTCCTCCTGCATTTGAAAACGGTGGAAAATTAACAGAATCATCACTGAATCATGGGACTGGACCCAACAGACCATCCCATCCCACCCCTGCTATGGCAGGGACACCTTCCACTGTTCCAGGTTGTTCCAAGCCCCATCCAACCTGGCCTTGGACACTGCCAGGGATCCAGGGGCAGCCACAGCTGCTCTGGGCACCCTGTGCCAGGGCCTCACCACCCTTACAGGGAGGAATTCCTTCCCAATATCCCATCCATCCCTGCCCTCTGGCAGTGGGAGCCATTCCCTGTGTCCTGTCCCTCCATGCCTTGTCCCCAGTCCTTCTCCAGCTCTCCTGGAGCCCCTTTAGGGGCTCTGAGCTCTCCCTGGAGCCTTTTCCTCTCCAGATGAACACCCCAAACTCTGAGCTGTCTGAAACTCAATCCAAACCCAGACCCTGGTGCCCCAAGAACAGAAAAACAACTACCTTGCATCCCGAATTCCCAAGCCCCCTCACCAAACCCGTCCGAGATACGACTCCTTCAGCACCTGCAGCAGGGATGCAGGAGATGCCAGCACAGGAACCAAGGAAATGAGGGACAATCAGCCAGGATGAGCACCCCAGGCCAGGGTAAAGGAGCTGGGGGTGGGAAAAGCAGGAGAAGAGGCAAGGTGTGAGGTACGGGAATAGCACAGCACAAAGGCTGGGACACAAAAGTCCCAGAGAGCGGAGCTTCGTCGTTGGCCCACGGCTGCTATTCTCTGTGTCACACACACAACCCTCTCTCCTGTGTAACCATTTGCAGAGGAACCAAGCATATTCTGACCCCTTCTATCCCCGTGCCTTTTGATTTATTTCATATTTTTGTCAAATCACCTATTTACAAAAACTTGAAACAAACTCAACAGGTGACGCTATTCTCCGCAGACCAAAGTCGAGCTTGATCTGGTTTACATTTTTCTTGCATCTTCTTGTTAAAATTTTCCAACAGGCTTTCAAAGTGAAATTAGACTTTTTTGTCAAGCCCAGCTCCCCAACACGGCCTTATTCTCAAGTGGCTGGAGATTGATTAATTTGGGTTTTTGATTTGCCCAAGTGACAAGAAGTCAGACGTTACAAAAGCGGGAGCGGTGAATGGGATCAATTAAAGAGCAGAAGCAGCAACACAATTAATAGCACCGGGTTCAGGAGCAGAGAGAAAGGGCTGATGACGAAAACAACAGCAACAGCTCTGCCTGCAGCAGGAATCTTTGCTGGGACCCAAGGAAGGCTGAATCCAAAGAGGGTGTTTCAGAACTTTCACTGTGCCATTAGTGCTGAAATGAAATAAGGCAAAGATGTCGGTAGCTGGTGGACTGAATAATAAAAAAATAGCTGGACACTTTCATCTTCCACACATGTGTTTTAAATAAAGGTGAGAAAAGCAATCCTTTTATTTAAACAGAGACTATAACTATCTGTAGTTTGTATTTCAGACCCATTTCCCTGAGCTGAGATTTTTCTGGCTGTGAAATCCACTGCTCTCCAGCTTCCCTTTACAGCTATTACCATAAATGTTCTATCAAGTTCTTTATCTTCCTCCTCTGCCTCAGACCGAAGTGAAGGGATGCAACAATCTCACAGCGCAGATGTACAGGACTGACATTCAAATCCTGTCAGAACTGCAGCTTGGCACAAGTCCCTGGATGTAATAAACACTTGGGAGCGGGGGAGAAGGGGTGGCATGAGACTGCAGCCTCCAGGATGAAAAAAAAAAGGCAAATATTTGTCAGGTACAGAGAGCTCACACCTTTGGAGGAATTAGTACATCTGGTCATCGCTGAGCTGAGCCCAGCTCAGGCACTCAAGCTATGGAGGGCTTAAATTAACCTGCTGCACTGAAGGAAATTAAAGGAGGCTCTGGATGGACATCAAAGAGCCTTGGGAGCCTTCCCTTTCCAGGGCATCTCCCATTTTTGCAGCCTTATGCCCAGAGCCTGCAAATCTCAAAGCTGTCCTGTCATCCTCAGGAAGCCCCACTGAACGACTCCTTTTCTCTAAGAGCAACTTCAATTAAACAAGGAAAACAAAGCTTCCCTCTGGGCAGCAGGAGAGGGATCTGCCTGCTTTTGGAGGGTCTGGCTCTTACACCTCCAGACCCCAGGGCATGAGCATCCCTTCCATTCTGTGACAAGGGAGGGACATCATCCACAGCCTTGGGAGAGACAATCAGACTCAGGATGCTCAGGCACAGATATTGGAAGGCTTCAGTAATTTTGGAAAGACCCTCATTACCATCTCCCTTATCTAAAGGGAAGACACATCACCCCTAGCTCATTCCCTAGCAATGCACAATGTTGGGCCATCATAAAGGAAGCATGAGAGCAGAAATGCAACAATAGAGCTTAAAAAAACCCCACAAAAGTACGTTTTCCCTCCTAAGGAGCAACACATTACAGTGCTGGCAAAACAGCATCCTGCTCCCTGGAACTTGAAGGATGGCTAGGAAGAAAAGAAGCTCCCTTTCAAAGGAAGCTCCTCGTTTCCAGGAGGAATTCACCAGCTCCCACAAGGAGAGCACACAACTATTCCTACACAATTCTCTCCTGTGCTGCCAGGATGGTGACAAGCAAAGCAAAGACTGTGTTTTAGAGCACCTGCAACCTGAGAATGTGAACTGGGGATGAGATCCTAATCTTCCTCCACACATCTTGCCTGCAGCAGGTTTAGGTCAGGGGCAGGGATGATACAAACTGCTCCCTGAGCGAGCAGGGTTTGTTAATTTATCTCATCCCCCATTACACAGACACATCCCTGCACTCCCCTCCTCTGCTCTGGATGCCCTGTGGAAAGATCAAGCCTGACAAGTTGTTTGAACACATAAGGACAACAAAGCAGGAAAGAGAAGCCAGTCTGGGATGCTGCAGGATGCCACCACACCCTAGGCAAAGTAACTTGGTGGCTCCTGCAGCTGAGATGTCCAGGGAACATCCCTAATTCTTCTGGCAGGAGGTTTTCGCTGGGCAGCACCAGCCCTGTGAGCCCTGTGTGGTGTCAGCCTGAATTGCTGCCAAGTGGGTGTGGAACGGAGAGGGGAAAACAGCACAGAAGGCAGAAATTCTGGGGATTCACTGCAGGCACCTTGCTCATTTCAGGGAATTTGTGCCCTCCCCACGAGGGGGAAAGGAGATGGGTGGTCCTTTTGAAGACACACCTCGGGGCAGAAGCTCCTGGTTCAATTCCAGGTCACGTCTTGGTCCGTCTGGGCCAGTCTGGATGGGGCTTGGAGCAGCCTGGTCCAAGTGGGAAGTTGGACAGGAGGGACTTTAGGGCCCTTACAACCCAAACCATTTTGTTTTGTGATTCTATTATTTATGCTGTTACTGGTTTCTATCTCTCCTTTCTGAAGCCAGGTAGATCATCAGGCACCTCAAGAACAGCTGCCAACTGCAGCACCCTGGATGTGGCAAATCCACCAGGACCATCCCCAGGCATGGTGATGGGGAACAAACAGAGCCTTGGAGCACACTAAAAGAACACATTTTGGGTGAATTTTCCATCATGGTCAGGTACATACAAATCCTATTTTAGATCAAAATGAGATGCATTTAAATTTACCTTAATTACACAGAGGGGGAGGCAGAGCTCCACCCTGATCTAACCATCAGCGCTGTCTTCTCATTGCATAAAAAAAATCCTCATTTAACAACACTTTGCTTTGAAATAGAGCCTGCAGGTCAGCAGGCACTTGGAAAATAATGAATCCATGGCTTACTGAATCACTTCCTACTAAAATATTTACCTTGTGTTTCAAGATAGGCAAAGTAAGACAGAGAGGAAGAACTGACTCTCTTCAAAGGATGCTCAGAGCCAGAAAGATGTCTCGTCTCTACTCCTGTACTTTAACCTTCCGTCTGTATAACCTGTGGATAACTTCAAGCTTCAAACCCACTCTGTGGTAATTGAGAAGAGGTTAGGAAACTCTCCACTGTCAGTCCACAAGACTTCAGTGACAAGCCCTAATATCAGTGTTTTGGAGGGAAAAAAAAAAAACCAAGAGATTTTCACTATTAACATTTTCCAATTAAAGCTGAATAATTGCTGTATAGCAAATTGGCTGTTAATTGCATCATGCTAGGCAGGAAAAAGCTAAGGCTTTCCTGGTAATGTATGCCATGAGCAGCACTGTCAGAAAGGAAGAGAAATAATGGCAGCAACACCAAGCCTGCTCTTAATCAAAGGCAAAATCAAACATTTTCCTATCGCAGACACCCAGAGCTGAAAAGCGAAGCTCTTAAAACACAAAGCTCTGTCTTTCAGAGGTGTCAGGTGGCATAACTACCATCCACAAACTTTTTTTTTTTTAATTTCCAATTTTAATCAAGCCCTCTTTCTAGCTCTGGGATAAATAAGTGGGGGCCCTTCCTCAGAGAAGCCCCTGGTGCACTGGATACTGCTCACAGCCCAGCTGCATGAAGGGATGAGATCAACTGTGACAAATGAAGGGCCCAGGCACTTGAAAGGGAGGGGAAGCTCTCCCACCTGCAGGAAGGGAAGCTCTGAGCTCCAGCTGGCCCCCAACAATCCCCAGGTTGTGGCCAGGGCCCTGCACAGAGGCTTCTTTCACTCCCCGAGCTGCGAGCGCTCTGAGGTGGCTTTGAAGTGTTGGATTCCATAGGTAAGGAATACACAACATCCCTAAAAAACCCCAAGCTTTGAAGTGTTGGATTCCATAGGTAAGGAATACACAACATCCCTGAAGAACCCCCTGCTCTGATCTGGGCTGGGGAGAAACCCAGCCTGGCAGCAGCCACGCTTGAGGAGGCAACTGCTCTGCTCTTAATTGGAACAGAAACTTCATTAAGGCCCAAGAAGGGATAAAAGCACTGAGTGTGTTTCTTCCTCCAGACCCTACAAAACAAAGCACTGCACTCCTGGCTGCACACTGAACAAGAATGGAACATTAAACATTAAACAAGGATGGAACTATTACAAGCATCTGCTGGAACTTGTGGAGTGTGGATGTGCAAAGAAGAAATCCTCAAATCAGGACTTGCTCCCATGGGAGATGAACATTGTGCTTTCTCAGCTTTGAGTTTAAACCCTTACAACACTTAAAATAAATTTAGAATTTACATTATTAGATAAACTGAGCTTATTTACACTAAGAGAAAAAGATTAAGGAAAAATAAAAGCTCGCTGATTTGGGAAGCTTATTTATTTCCCTCCTTAAGTCTTCCTTATAAAGTCCTTAAATACAGAATTCAGTGGGCTTATGAAATTTGTAAGGCACACTACTTGAATCAGAGAGTTTATAAAATGTCACATTCTGCTCTTGCAGCATTATGTCTTCCCTCTATGTTTACTTGAGAGTGTGTCTCTCGATTTATAATGTTCTCTGCAAACGTGATTTTATTTTCAAAGTCCATAACCTCCAGCAGGATATTGTGTGAATCCAGCTCATGGATTTAATTCCCTGCAATTACTGCAAACATTTCAGATTAAAGCAACCTTAAACTGCAAACATGCAAAATAAAAACCTTTAAAACTTACACTCTTCTAAATACAAATGAGATTACAGGACAGCCTCCCTGATGAAGAATTCCCCTTGTCCAGAGCTGTGATCATCTCCAATATTATACCTTACATTAAAATGTTTTTATGTAATGATCCAAAATACTGGTTCTAATATAAAACCAGAGAAGAGAATACATTTTGCAGACTTTAAGGGCTGTATCAGTCAAATGTCTGAGCTACACAGATCCATGCTGGGTATCCAGCTGCCTTCCTGGAGAAGCCCTGACTTTTGGGAAGTGTTTCTTGGACAGGAGCTTGAAGAGCTGATGGAGACAACATTCACTTTCCTCACTGGTCTGTCAGGTTAAAGCCTAAACTCCAGGAATAAAAGTACAGTGCTTTGTCTTGAGGGCTTCTCCCTCTTTTTTCCTCCTGAGTGGGGATAACAGAGAAGGTGTGACAACCAAGCCCAGCTACAGGCAGAAAAAGCACTGATTTACTGAACACTGCCAGACAATCAAATCAGATTAATCAACATCAGTAACCAGGAATAAATCACCTTTTCCCCTGTTATAAAGAACATGCCTCTTGCATTTTTACTTCAGTGTAAATCCTAAGCCCAACTAAATGCAAAATCTGTATTTAAACATCCATGAGTAAATGCTGGGAAAACCCAGAGCTTTATAGCTCAGTCAAGAAGTTAATTTAGTCCCATGAACAATTTACTGACAGACATTTGGCACTCCAGGCTGTGAGCAACACTAAGATCAGCGTCAGGTTGCCAATGCCAAATTACCTGAGGATGCAAACTGATGTTTCTTGGAATCAAGAGCAGGATTTAATTGCTGAATGCAACAATTCTTTGTGTTTTAATCAGGGGAAGAGCAGAAAGAAGAAGATCTTCAACAAGAAAAGCAGATGGAGAATTGCAAAAAGGATTTAAGCAGCAGCACTGGATTAATGGAGGAGCAGCTGAAACTCAGCCAAGCTGCACAGAAATGCCCAAAGTCCTCCCTACACCAACATCATGGCAGAGTTCAAACCTCAGAGGGCTCTTGGTGCCACCAGAGACACGCAGTGAAGAGCTGCTCTCAGACCTTTCACTCTTTGATGTCACCTCTCTGCTGGACACCAGGCTCAGATGGCAACAGCTAATCTCCAGTTTGGTGTCACTGAGCTGCCACCCAGGGTGGGCAGGAGAGAGGCACAGACCCTCAGCATGATTCAGGTTGGAAAAGCCCTCTGGGAGCCCTGGGTCCAGCCCCTGACCCAGCACGTGTTCCTAAGTGCCGCAGAGTTCACAACACTTGCAGGGATGGTGACCCCAAGGTTTCCCACTGAGCTGGGATTTCCCAGCTGCAGAACAGGAGGGGTAAGCACTGAGTCCTGCTGCTTCCAGAGGATAACACATTCCCAAAAAGCCCAGGCAGGCAGCACCAGCTGGGTTAATGCTCCAAACCCCTTTCCAGAGCACTTATTTATCACCACTGCCCTCCAGGCCTTACATTACTTTGGGGAACCACAGGTTGCAAAACCCCATCGTGCCCTGCCTGAATTAAAACCACTTTGAAACCTCAAGTCCTGCAGGATCAGCAAATCCAAAAAATTACCAGTTTCCTCTGCTACACAGAGATTTTTTAATATTTCTGGCTGACTGGGCTATTTCAGGTGAGAGCCTGTCAAGAATGCCAGGTAAATTTAAATACTGGAAGTTTCTCAGCATACAACCTCATGCTGAAAGGGGAAGGCTTTGCAGAAATTGTTAGATAACAGTGCTTTATAACCCAAGTTTCCTCAAGGTATGCTGAGAAAACAAAGGCAATAATAAGTTGTTGCTAGCACAGTTTACCCTGCTGAACTGCAATATTTTCCCTCTGGAAATATTTTGCCAAAAGCAATTTGTGGATCACAAAAAGGTATGAAAAGGAGAAGAATGTTTCTTTTCCTGTCCTGTGTAAAATAATGTAAACTATGTGCATGTATTATGCATGATGAATTTTATTATATTAAGTAGTAAGAACTACAGAAAATTCCAGAGTAGTCCTAAAGCAGCTAGAAAAAAAAAAAAGGAGAAAATAAATCTGTATTTGCTTTTCAGTCACAATTTCCATATTTAAATAAGGAGGAAAAAGCTCTTCTGACCGGACCCATCTGTATACACCGACCAAAAACAATCCCAAAATTCTACAAATCTATTTGAAATTATATAATTGATCCTGGCCAAGAACTTGCCTGTGGAATTCCAACAGCTCTAAACGGTATTTTCTGATGTCAGGTTGAACCATTTCCTCTCCCAAGGCAGAGCAGAAGGTTCCATCATTTAATCATTCCCAGCACTTAGGATCAGACAAGGAAGGCAAGTTGCAAGGTCTGCATTAATATCAACACTCCAGCGACCTCTCACACCCCATGGCACAGTGAGAACTCAATTTTACATTAATAAACCCTAAGACCAAACTGTTAGAAACTCAGAAGACACCAGGTATTACAACTCCCATAAATTACAGCCGAGCTCAAATGGCCCGTACAAGCAATTGTACAGTGATAAAGCCTAAGTGGATGATATTTAAACAGATATTTGATTTACTGCAGAATTTTACATCATGCTGGAATTCAAATGACAATTTACAAGCGCAGAGAGCAGAAATCCCTGTCCCATGCAAAGTGCTGTTTGCAGGGCTCTGTCAGAAGAGCTGAATGCTGGATCCCTGCCTCTGATGGTCTCAGGGCACAGAAGCCAAATGATAAAACAGGACATTGAAAAAGAGAATGAACCAAGCTGCTGCTTCATGCCCAGGTGGGAAATGACATCCTTGGTCTTCTCAGAGCAATGGCTCACAAACCTCACTTCTGCAAGGCAGCTGCCTGTGGTTCCTGACACCACAAAAACTTCTGCTGTCTGTCTGTCTGTCAGGCTCTTCAGAGATGCAAAAACTGTGAAGACTGGAGAGCAGACAGACCCAGCTCTTTAGGGACATCAGCACCTCTAAAATCATGGAATTAGAAAAGCTCTCCAAGACCACTGAGTCCAACCTGCCACTGTCCCCAGCCACGAGCCCTGAGTGCCACGTGCAGGAGATCCTTGGACACCTCCAGGGATGGAGACTCCAAACCTCCCTGGGCAGTTCCAATCCCTGAGCCCCCTTTCCATGGGGATCCTGCTGATGTCCATCCTGAGCCTCTCCTGGCCCAGCCTGAGGCTGTTCCCTCTCCTCCTGTCCCTGTTCCCTGGAGCACAGCCCAACAACACTTCCATCATCCCTGGAAGTGTTCAAAAATGTTTGGATTTGGCACTTAGGAACAGGGATTAGTGGTGGGCTTGGTAGTGTTGGGTTCAGGGTTGGACTTGATGATATTTGAGGGTTTTTCCAACTGCAAAAATGTTGTGGTTTTATGAAAATAACAGCTGGATTTACAGAGGAGGAATTGTGGGATGAACAATCCAGAGCAGAACTTTTAACACCCAAACAGGTCACAAATGGCTCCCCTGAGACCAGAAACCCTCCTGTGCCCCAGCAATGAGCAACTACAGATAATTCTGGGCGATAAAAGAAAAAAACCCAAACCAACAAAACATCAAGGAGGAGATTTATCAGAGGAAAAAACATCGCAGGCTTCCAGTGGGATCCAGGAAAACCTCTGGGCCAATAGCTGGAGCAGCAGTAATTGTTCCAAATCTATCAATAAAGCTGAGCTGCTCCTTCATTGACTGCAAACACCAATTTCTTTCATGGGGGATTATAAGTTGATGTTCATGGTCTCTCTACCACCATTAGGGTGATAAACAGTTGAAACTACATCAGGATCTGACACGCAGATCAATTCTGGGTCCATAAAGAATCTACACAAGAGGTTCCTGGACAGGGATTTACTGCCCCCAGTTTTTATTCTCCCTTGCTGCTAAAATTACTTCTGTCAAGCACTTACAAGAGCACAGAGGAGAAGGGGGGAGGGAAAAAAAGAGGAAAAAAGGCAAAAAGAATTAATTTTTCATATGCTGCTGGAACAGCCTTTTGAAATTTCGGGAGTTTTTAAGGCAAATATGTTCCTGAATTGGAAATGATGCTGAACAGCAGGTGGGAGTGAGCTAAATAGTGAGCCAGCAGCACGAGCTGCTCACTATCCAGCACGCAGCAATTTGAAACACCAAACTAAGCTGTCGAGATTTTCTCCCAGGGCAGGCACAGGCTTCATGTTACCAGCACCAAATTATATTAGACATTTAATTTTAAACCTCAGGTACTTAAATGTAAAACCTTACAACAGTAATAGTCATAAAGCAGTGGGGCATTCCATTTCAGAGAATGGATTTTTCTATTTTTCCCCTTTAATTTAACCAGCACCTCCTGTTTTGTGGCTCTGCCCACTACAAAGTAATTTATCTAATTAGGAGATGTTCACAGCTGCTTGAAAGACAGAAGCCCCAGGAAACCAAAGGTCTGGTTTGGAAGACTTTGAAAAGTTCTCTGGAGCCACACGAAGTATTAATTTAATGTGAAAAAAAGGTGCAAAGAAAAATTGAATCCCAATATGTTATTTTGTCTACAATAAAACCACGTGACAATAAGCAGGCATATTCTCCAGTACATTGGCATTTGAATTCCAAAAGATGCTTAGCTTCTTGCCATACCTGCTGCTTTCACAGTATTAGCTTTTTATGACTAAAATTCAAAAATCTTTTAATGGAGAAAAAACCCCCAGAAATTAAAAAGGGTTTTTCATGCGTCAACTTGCCAACATAAAGGACACATCTCTGAGCTTACCCAAAGATGATACACTCAGAGCAATCAATTATTCTTGAGGTTTTGTAGGAGTTTTAGTGCAATACTTCTGAGTGTGCTGACCCTCAGTTGCCTAAAACTTGTTTTTAATCCAGTTTTCCCATCATATTTATAAAAAAACAACCCCTCAAAAAAATTTGTTTTAAATATTAGAACCTCTGCAAGAAATAATTCAAGGTAGGCTTCTTCACAAGCACCCACCAGTCACCTGCAATTTCAAAATAAGTATTTCATAGGTAATTCTGGCTGTCATCTCTTTTGAGCCAGAAGTAATCCCACATGAATGTCAAGTCAGAAACAGGTACTGCACATATGGGAGAGAGCAGGGCTGAGGTGGGAGAAAAGGTTCCCTTCACCAGGAACTGCAAACCAGCAGCAGGAGCAAAAGGCCAGTCCAGCAACCCCAGCATTTTGAAGTCAAGGGGCTGGCAAAGGCAGGAATTCAGAGGATATTTCTAATTTTTAACATTCTATTTCCATGCTGCTTATAGGAGATCACTGGATTTTGGAGGTTTTTCTCCCCTGCAGCCTCATTTGGGACATGTGGCACACGGATGGCACCTGCTCAAAAAAAGCCCAAACTTTAGTCTAACCTTTCAGAAGGGAGGTGGAGCTGGGGTGCATTAAAATGGCCAAGCAGTTCAGGAAAAAGAGGCAGAAAATATATGATTTTTAAGATGGAAACCAGCTCAGCCTCCATGCAGGGCAATTCTGCCCCCCCTAAAAGCTTCACCAGGAGTGGGTGAGCTGGGTGGACACAGAGGAGAACAGAGCTGAAGCATTTGTTGCACTGCGCTGCTTCACAGCATCCCTGCCTTCCTGCAAGGCTCAAGCAGAAAATTCTTAGGCAACATCTGGACCATTTTAATGCCAATTCTCCTGAAGGTGCTGCCCCCATGTTTACAGCTCCAGGAAAAGGTCTGTGCTTTGCTAAGTGTCAATTTGATAGTTAATGTCACTCTGAAACACGGTGGTCATGATTTTAAACCTTCTGTTCTCCTAAGGTGGCACTAAAAACCTGCCCAGAGATGCTCTCAGGGCTATACTCAGGTTCAGACCCTCTACAGACACAGAGATATATGTGGGACGTGTGAAATAGTTCCCATATTCCCCTAACTGTTCCCATTTTAGGGGCAGCCATCAGAAACAGCACTCCTCCCCTTTCTCCTGACCTGTTCACCCCGGTCTGGGAGCAAACATCACATCTACCCTTTAAAAACAATTATTGCTACAATCTAATAATTCCAAAACACCATCAAGAATAGTGGCTGCTCCTTTTAATGCTGTTAAATGCTCCACAGAGGAAACACTAGGAGTGTGCCAGGAGTGTGCAGGCAATGGAGCAAGAGCACAGCAGAGAAAGGACACGCTGAGGAGAAGAAGATCTGGAGGGTCATTTACTGCTAACATCCATCACACAGGGCAAGGAATCTCAGTATCAAGCAAACAACACCCATTATGTGGCTGCTCCATCCCTGGCAGTGTCCAGAGCCAGGCTGGATGGGGCTTGGAGCAACCTGGAATAGGGGAAGGTATGGAAGGGGATGATGGGCTTGAAGGTCCCTTCCAACCCAGACCATTCTGGGATCCTATGATTATGTACCTGAAATTAAAATTAAGCAGTATTGCAACTACATTAGCTTTTCAAGTAGAAAAAACAATCCCTGAATTCTCTCAGGCTGCTCCAAGTCCCATCCAGCCTGGCCTTGGACACTTCCAGGGCAGCCACAGCTTTTCTGGGCAACCTTTGCAGGGCCTCAGCACCCTCTCAGGGAAGGACTGCCCCCTAATATCCAAGCTAAACCTCCTCTCTTTCAGTTTAAAGCCATTCCCCCTTGCCCTGTCACACAAAAAAAAGTTAAAATTAATCCATTCCCCTTCTTTCTAATTCCAATTTTTCCCTCTGCAAGTTCAGCACCCAACACCACAACAGGTTGCACGCCATTGCATTTCCTTTTCTTTCCCTTTTGGAAAAAAACAAGAGCACCTAAGTCCCCCTTCATGCCCACAAAACTGCAGGTTTCTTACCACTGCTAATGCCACCATCCTCTCAGGGAAGGATTCTCCCTAATATCCAAGCTAAACCTCCTCTCCTTCAGTTTAAAGCCATTCCCCCTTGCCCTGTCACACAAAAAAGTCAATGTTTAAAGCTAATTCATTCCCCTTTTTCTAATTCCAATTTTCCCATCAGACTCTGCCAGTTCAGTACCCAACACCACAATGTGGTGGGCACCATTTCATTTCCTTTTTTTTCCCTTTTGAGACAAACCAAGAGCACCAAAGTCCTCCTTCACCCCAAAGCTTCAGGCAAGAGCACCAAAGTCCTCCTTCACCCCACCAAAGCTTCAAGTTTCTTACCACTGCTAATGCCACCATCCTCTCAGGGAAGGATTCTCCCTAATATCCAAGCTAAACCTCCTCTCCTTCAGTTTAAAGCCATTCCCCCTTGCCCTGTCACACAAAAAAGTCAATGTTTAAAGTTAATCCATTTCCTCTTTTCTAATTCCAGTTTTTCCCTCTGCAAGTTTCCAATTGTTCCCTCAGCACCCAACACCACAACGCGGTGGGCGCCGTTTTGTTTCCTTTTTTTTCCCTTTTGGAAAAAACCAAGAGCACCAAAGTCCCCCTTCACCCCAAGGCACGTGAACCCCCCAGAGCTGCAGGTTTCTTACCACTGCTAATGCCAGAGTTGGCAATGACTGTGGCCTCACTCCACTGATCTGCACTGGAGACCGAGTAGGAGCGCTGGTGCAAACCGTCCGGGCGGCTGTTGAAGGACACCAGACTGATCCCACTGGCCATCTGAGACACAGATGTGCTAGTAGTCACGTTCCCTAGGCACAAAGGGAAAACAAATCGTGTCAATAGAGAGCACACAAGGGATTTGGTGTCAGGATGGATGGGGGGGTGCTTAATGAGCAGAAAGAAGGGGTTACTTCACCCACACAACGACCCTCCCTGAAGCGCCGGAGCTGATGGTCCTGAGACCAGCTCAAATCCAGCTAAGAAGATTAAAAAAAGCTAAATTTTTCATGGTATCACGTCATTCTGTTCATTCACCTTCTGGGAAACATGGTCTTCCACCACTCTGCTCCCAGGCACTCTCTCTGGAGCTTCTCTGCTTGTTAGACTGGGCACAGAAAATCAATTTTATTGTATTTGCTGGGAAATATCCTGACAAAGGCAGGAATGATGAATTTGACTCCATGTTCTCAGAAGGCTAATTTATTATTTTATCATACTATATTATATTAAAGAATACTATACTATACTAAAGAGTAGAGAAAGGACACTTGCAGAAGGCTAAAAAGATAATAATGAAAACTCCTGACTCTCTCCAGAGTCCTGACACAGCTTGGCCCTGATTGGCCAAAGAGCCAAAACAACTCCCAGCAGAATCCAATGGAACAATCACCTGTGGGTAAACAATCTCCAGACACATTCCACATGAGCACAACACAGGAGAAACAAATTAGTTAAGAATTGTTTTCCTTTTCTCTGAGGCTTCTCAGCTTCCCAGGAGAAAAATCCTGGGTGAAGGGATTTTATCAGAGAATGTGAATGCTACATCAATTTATTCCTAAAAGCCACTGTTTCTACAACTGAGCCAACTCCAAGAGTTTAAAACAATCCACATCTAAATAATACCTGACACAGGCATGTCCCCCAAGAACACACTGATGGGGAGCAAAGGACTGCCAGCACTGAGAGACCAAGGAGCAAAAAAAAAAAAATTCTTGGACATTTAATCTTAAAACAACATCATGACACAAAGCAGACACTGGACTGACTGCAAGTATCATTCCTGGGGCTGGTCCCAGGAATGTGACACAAAAGGGGACACACAAAGAACAGCCTTTACCCAGTAAACACTTTTGTATTTTCACAATCACTGAGGCCTAGGACATTAAAATGCTGGGAGCTGTGTGCAAGGGGGAGTGACAGGGACAGGTTTCTCACCATAAAACAGGACAAGTGTGATCTGGTTGAATACATTTTAGAGCAGAAACAATTAAAACCTTTCCAGAAACTCAGGTTTCTGATCGTCTTACTTACAACTTACTATGGGCCAAAACCTGCTCCACTGTTTTGGGTTCTGAGCACATTTTACTCCATCCCTAGCAACAGGCCTTGCATATCATAAAGCCACGAAAAATTTACAGTTTCATTCCTCGTGACAGGCTCTCTAAAGGTGCCCCACAGGTCCTCTCTGGATTGAAGAACACTCTTTAAAAAACACATGCAAAGGGAAAGGAACAGACGCAGCGTTATAACGCACCCTCACACTTTGCATTTCCATTGCACCTTCTACTGATGAGTTCAGAAAAATTAATGAATTAATTTTCAATGCTCCTGTGAGGTTGTTAATTATCTGCTATCATTTCCCCCATTTTTCAGAGGTTAAATGACCCAGGGCCACAAAGGAAGATTGTGGCAGACTTGAAAATAAAACCCAGATCTCCTGACTCCCAGTTCTATCATTATGTCTTTTCCCAGAGCAGCCTTTGGGAAGACAGCAGAGCTTAGTGAACTACTTTGTGTTTATTAGAGTTGGCATAATTGTCCCTTTCTCTCCTCCCCTTTCCCAAGACAAAATCTCCTCTTCAGTCCTTAACACAGATCCATCACTGTATCTGTGTCTTCAATGTACTTACTCAGCCCTCCAGAACTTCTGCCTGGCAATCCCTGCTTTGCAGACATGAAACATATAGACAGGAAAACTCATTTGTTTCATTATGCAAAGTCTAAGGTGGGTTTTGGAACCATTTGGGACCTCCCAAGGCATGAAACTACACAGCAGAGGACTGAATTGCAATTCAGTATTTTAAAACCACAATAGAAAATTAAAACATGAGCTGACCAAAGTTGTATTTTGCACTGCCTTAGAAAAAAATCTCTCCTTCCGAATCTGCTTCTGTGATGCTTGCTTTGAAATCCCCTTTTCCTCTGGTTTTCACAATCCAGAAAAATTATGAATATTAATAATTTGTTTTGATGATCCACCAGATTAAGGCTGATGTGACTGACAAGAGTTTGAGAGCAAGTGGGTTCTACCAACTCGAGATTTAGGCCAGCACAGACACAACACAAGCAGTGATATTTTTGTGCTGACATCTTCTACAAGCCCACAAGCTTTTGAACACAAGTGTCCCATCATCTTCTGACCACGATGCAAAACCAACCCCTTGAAAAGAGACCATCAAGGTTTCTGTGTCATCATGTCAGCACCAAAAGCTCTCCTCTCCCCTTAATGCCATCTGAGGAAGCTCCAGCCCCACGCTGTGACATGAACATGTTCAAAAGTGACTTCTTCTGGGAAACAAAGCAGAATTGTTCTTCCACTGCACCTCTCTCAAAGGTTGCTAGCAAAAAACAGGTGCCAAGTGCATTCATGTGACACTTGAGTGAACTGTGATGAATCCAGCCCAGCTCCCTCTTTCCTACTGCCACAGCCTGGTAACCTTTATCCTGCAATTTTTATCATAGTATTTATTCAGGATTAAATCCCACTTTGTCCAGATGCTGCAAGGTGTGTATTTTCATGACATATCAGCCCATCAAGCCAGCATCCATGAGTAGACATCAGAAGGGTCAGACCACAGAAAATAGTGTGCTTTTCCTTTCCTGTTCCCCTCCTTGATATGCTCAGCTCTAGTACAAACTTGTTACTTAGAACCTTATTTAAAAATCATTATTTCCCAATCCAGCTCTGATTTTCCCACTTCTCAGTGCAACTGCAGGACATGAATCCCACAATGAGCACTAAAGCTGCCACCCCAAAACAAGGACTGCTGCTCTTGCCAGAGCTTCTCCAACAGAGTCCCACAGTTCTTCCCATCTACAATGGGCAAACCCCAAACCAGACCTGGCAAAATTCCTTTAATTTTCCTCGGGGATAAAGCCTGGACAGCAGAAACCAGCTCAGCCTTTCAGGAGGCAAGCAGGAGACAGTGAAGAAGAGGAGGCCAGCAGTATCAGTGAAGAAAATGCTGAAGATGTCCCCACCCAGGGCAGGGGGTTGGACCAGATGAGGTTTAAGAGTCCTTCCAGCCCAAACCATTCTGTGGTTCCCTGATCCATGACCAGCAAAGCCTGTGTGTTGGGTCAGGCTTTACATCCTGCACCTCTTCTACCCCCAGCCAAGGACAAAGTCCCATCTTCACACCAACCCCAGGCTCCTGCTCTGCTACCTGGCCCAGGCTGGAGCTGTGAAAGAGTTGCCTCTTCAAATGCATCCTGCATGCATCAGCTGGTTGCTTAAGTTGATTAGCAGGGGGCAGTTAAATTACTATGCTAATCCATGTATTCTCAGCACTGTTTCCTTGATATGGATATGTGTATATGCTTACTGGGAAGCCTTGATTAGTTCAAGCTTCAATGTGTCAAAGGCTCCAGATTCTTTCCAAAGAATAATTTTAGCTGTACTCACATCCCTAAAGTGTGGGAGCTGATTTGAAAAGGTACTTACCTCTACCATATGCTATTTTTCTTTAAACAATTTGCATTTCAAAGGGAATATGGCATTTATATTTGAATGAATATCAGTATGTTGCCAGAACTTGTCTCAAATGAGCAAAAAAAAAGATGCTGGTCTCCTATTGAACAAAAATGTTTTCATCTACCAAAGGAGCATCAAAGAAAGAGTTCCTCTTTCTAGCTCTAGACAGCTTTATTAAAACTATCTTTTCTGATGTTATAAAACACCCTGTTACGGCCGCGCTTACAAAACGTTCAAACAATTAAGCCCCACAAAACCCATCCAAATTAAGATTCAAGGTAATTTCCAGGTTTGGCCACTGCTCAGCAGAGCAGCCCCTAAGAAAAGTGAGTGTGCTCACACGAAATCCCATTTAAATGCCCATTTATTCAGTGTAAAAGGCTGCAAAGAGCATGAGGAATTAAGCCAAGGAGAGTGGAGAAGCTGAGAGAAACACACACGGGGGCAGAAGGAGAACAAGGGAGTCACTCTGGCTGCTCACACACAGCCCTTCAGATTTCCAAAACAACGGAGCAAGACTTAGAAATGAAATTAAAATAACCAGGATTCATACAAACAGGGGGTTGGACAAGATGTGAACAGTGTGAGTCTAACAGGTAAAAGCCAAAAGGTCTATTGTAAAAATGGTATTAAAATATGCAGTAAAGGTTAATATAAATGCTGGGTTACATATATGTAGCGATTTGTCCAACAAAAAATAAAGCACCCATGGTTTTGGTCACGTTTGCTTCTGTAATGGAACAGTATGAGGGACAGCATGTCTGCAATCCCTCTTTTGCTGGTTTTTAACTTAATAATCCTGTGAATCATCACAGGTTAGTGGTACAGACATCAGTTCAAACCTTCACCAACCACACCACCCACTAATTCCAAATGCAGAAGGAATACAATTCCCAAGCAGACCCTGAGAAGTGAGACACAAGTGACACAAACGATGCTGGGCACAAATGATTTCCATTCCCTGCTGCAGACACATCTGTGATTTCCTCCAAACAAATCAGCTACCAGAAGTTACATTCACAAGTGCAACTAATACACTCCTGGATTTATGAGATGAGCAGCCAGAGCAGGAGTTGTGAAGCAGAACTGTATTTTTCCATGAGGCAGCAGCGTGTGAGACTCGCAGGGGGCTGCAGAGAAAGACTGAATCACATAAACTGCAGCCCTACTGCTCTGCTTTCACCATGTTTCATTTGTGCCAAGCTCCTCGTGCTCATGACGAGTTTCTCTTCCAGAAAAAAAAAAAAAAGAAAAAGAGAAGGAAATAAACCTCTTAAGGCCAGAGGGCTGCGCTCACCAGCTGTTAGAACTAATGAAAAATACATTAGAGTTGTGGGTCAGGAAATCCTGACTCTTGATACCAGAGGGTTAATTGTTTCAAATCATGTTGGGTCAATTTGTGTTGCAGGAATTCTGCCTATTCTTGAAATGCCCTCTAATTCAGCACCAGGCACTGTCAAGTAGGTTATATTGGCTGTGGATGCCCCTTCCAAACCCACACTGCTCCCTGGAGTCTCTTCAGGGTGGAAAGGGAGAAGCCTCACTGCTGGCTGCAGAAAGATGGGAAGCATTCCCTTCCCATCCTCAGCTCTGCAGCACGCCCAGAATGAACTCCCAGAGCTGTGCAGAAGCCTTTCCAGTGGACAAACCTTTCCTGGGAAGTGTCTGAGCATCCCAGCTGTGCTTCCTGCCTCTCCCTCACCCACAGATGTGAACCCTGGGACCAGGAACATTTGGAGATGGCTCCCCTGGGTTCCATTAGTCTGCTGCCTCAGCATCCATCTTTTCCAGGTGCATCCTGTGCCCCCTCTGGAGATCGTGTGCTACCCTGAGATCTGGGGAAACAGCTCCTGCCTCTCCCACTGAGGAGAGCCCCATGCTGGGAAAGGAGGCATTGCCCAGGTGTCTGGCTGTGTTCTCAGGAGACTGTGGGACCTGAAGAGCTCTAAATTTCATAGCCAGGTTCTTCAGGGGGGTGGAGTTCCCTCAAGAATTGCCACGGATTCTGTTCCATCCCGATGGCAGTGTGCAAGCAGCACAAGGTCCCTGCCCTCCTTCATCAGGCACCTGAAATTACCTGAAGCTCCTCACACATAAAACAAGAAGGAATGAGGAGCAGGATTGGACAGAGATGATCTTTCAGGTCCCTTCCAACCCAAACCACTGTGACTCTGTGACAAAAATCTTTCCAAACCACACTGGTTCCAGTGCTGCAACTGTCCCCCAACCCGCTGACAATCCCTTTCAACACTGCAGCAGCAAACTTGCTCGTGAGTTTAACTTAGTTTTAAGACTTCTTTCTTCCAGAAGCATTTATTTACTCAACAAAATTCCTAAGGACGAGCAGCTATTCCTAGAGGAAGCTCTTCCATCTCCATCCCTGCCGGACTGGGCTCGATCAGCAGCGTGCAGGGGTCAGTACTAATGAACAAACAAGGCAGTGCCAAGAAATATCCTGGCAGTGAAGGACGTGGTGCTGGGAGTGTAACGAGGAAAGCTATTATTCTCAGAGCATGCCAAAGCAACACAGCAAGTGTGGAGGGAAATTAAGTCATCAGAGGAGACATCTCTTCTAAAAGAAAGTTAAACCCAAGATCTTCACCGCGGGCTTCTGCTCGAGATCCCCCACTATTTATTCTGCTGGGATCAAAGCCTGCTTTCCTTCCCCGGCAGGCAGATTATTATGATTATTTTTCTGTAGTTTTAACAAATAACAGTAATAAATAAGATATGCTTGGCTTTCTGGGCAAGTCCTGATTGAGGCTACCTGCTTGTTCAGGGACTGCAGCTTTAAGACCCAGAGGTGAGTGTTTTGCTGGCAAAAACTGCTTTGTGTTGCTCTTATTTGGCTGTGAATCCTGACAGGAACCGTGGATTTAACTTTGTGAAAAACAACAGCAGAGATCCAAACCATTCGGAGGCAGGTACAGCAGAGCATGTGCAGGCCCTGAGGCAAAGGATGTCAAATGCTTCCCAATCCCTTTGACCGTCTGTGGAAATGATCAATAATGGAACTGGAGAGGGGGTGGCAGGTCCTACCTGGATCCTGACTGTTGAGATGACCTGGGCTAACTTTGGGAGCTTCCCACGGGCTCCAGCCCTCCCCAAACCCTGCCAGAGCCTCCTGGGGTGGGGAGGGACCACTGCTGGCATTCGCCCGCCTCCTCAGGAAACAGAACAAAGCAACTTTATTTTCGCAAAAGAGACAAAAGATACCAATGCGAGATGACTTTTTCCCTTTTTTTTTTTTTTTTTTTTTCTCTCTCTCCCCCCTCTTTTTAATAGCTATTGCCACTGTAACAGCAGCTAAGTGAATGCATGTCTGCAGTGTGAGCAGTTTTGATAAACAGCCTCTGCGGGCCACACAACGGGGATAATGTATCCTTAAGTACTGCCAATGAGCTGCCATTCTGCACAGCCAATTACTTCTGTGCGTCTGTCACTCAAAGGAAAAATGACTGAGCCCATTAGATCAAACCTTTGTCACTGTTCCTAATGCACTCTTAGGCCTCATTAATCTGAGGGAGCAGCAACACAGCCGCCGGTGCCTCATTGCCTCCCCCACAACAGGCCCACGTGAATCTTCTCATCTCTCCCCCAAGTGCACCACGTTAATCAAGCTCTCCTTATTACCCCGGTCCCTGTCACGCCGGAGAGCGCTCTCTCTCTTAAATGCTCTCATTATGGTCCATCTTTAGAGCCGGCTGAGTGGAAAAAAAAAAAAAAATTAAAAAAAAAAAATAGAGGGGGAAAAAAAAACCAACAACAAACCCGAGCCAGAGAGAAAGAGAAGAGGAAAAAGCAAGTCCGATCACATTAATATTCATGACAATAATTAGTATTCTAGGTCACTGAATATTCATGCTATTAGTTTGGTTTTTTATGGGTTTGCTGGATGTCCTGATTGCTGGAGTGTGGAGGAAAACAGCATGGTTGGGACTTTAGATGTCAACGGCAGTTCAATACTCCAAACACATTTGTGAATTTTTTTTTTTCCCTCCCCCGTTTGGTAAATCAGCTTCAACCCTCCCGATGGCTTTAATACCTTAAAATCACTGGGGGGGAAAAGCACAGACACCACCTTTTTTTACTCATCACCTGCCAAGGTCTGAATACCCAACCTGCTTGTGCTGTGCCCTGTGACCCTCAAGACACAGGGATGGCATCGGGTGGACAGGGGAGATCTGGGATTTTATCCAGGACACGGAGCCATGAAAATCATCCAGAGGGAAACAGGCACCGACTGCAGGCTCCAGCCACCTGCCTGAAGCTCTGGGACACATCCCCACCCTTCATCCACCTCAGCAGCATCAGGGGTTTGCCCACCTTGAGAAAGGACCCTCACACAGCTCGTTTTTCCCTGAAGAAAAAAATCTCAGCAAACTCATCTTTCTCAATATTTAACTAACGCAGTTAATTTTATCCAATATTTATTTCATTATTGTGCCCTGCTCCTTTTCTCCCATAATTAAGAGATATAGCATACTAGCTAAATGAAAGTTTGTATTTCTCTAGTTCTGGAAAGGGCAAATCCTAGTCCAGAGGAAGCAGAGAAAATGACCTTGAGGGATCCCCCTCTAGTGGGATGAAAGGGAAATCTCGGATGCACTTGAAATTGGGCTTTTTTCCTTTGAAACCAGCAAACTGCCAACTTCTCCTTCCCGTTGCTGCAGCTGTATATCACTGAGCCAACAGCAGAGCCACCCAGATGGAAAATTGACTGGGGTGATTGATGACAAAAGTAAGTCCCAAACTTGCATTTGTGATCTGTGGCAAGTGCATAAAACCAGCGCTGGAGGTGAAGTGCGGAAAGCGTTCCGCGCCCGACTGCTGAGTTAGTGACAGACAACTCCCAACAACCACACCAGGCCACCCTCAGCCACCCACAAGCAGGGAATTCAGAGCAGATTCCAGAATTTAGGGCTCAGTTCAGCATTTATTTGCAAAGGCACCCAAGATCCACCCAAGGCTTTGGGAAAACTGCCCATGCTTCTGAGATCTTGGCTTGGTAAATATTTTTACTCATCGCCAGCCTGATCGTAACATCTGAAACCTCACAGCGACCCCCCCCCCCCAATTAAAAAAGATTATTACATGATCTGCAAAAAACACCAAGGATTTGATAGATGGTCACAATTAATGACAGACAGGAACCTCACAGTGATAAGAAGGTGGAGCTGCCATTCCTGCAGCATCTGAAATGTCACAAGCAGTTAGCAGATAACAACCTTCAGCACACTTAACGATGGCCCTGGAACTAACACATTTTGGGATACTTCACATACTGTACAGTCACCATTTTAAGGAAATTTAATAGCACCAAATCATTTAAATGAAGTGTTAATCAGGAAACAATTTATCTCTACACCATAAGCTATTTTTAGTCGTGAACTTTCTACTCCAGTGGCTCTTGCTACAGCTCAGGCTTTGGGTTGTTTGGAGAGGAGAAGAAATAAGTGACTCCTGGGAGAGATTTCAGGAATAAGTTCACCTTGAGGTCAAGCAGCTCAAATCCAACCCAATTCAGGAGTGAATGAAACCTGGACCCACTCCTGGCTCCAAAGCCAGGCTGAGCCAGCTCCTAAAGGGCAGAGAGACTGGCCAGTGGGATGGACAGGACAGGACTCTGGCCCTGCTCCCAGCTCTTAGAGAAAGCTGGAACTGAGCAAGTCCAAGAATTACCCTTTTCTGAAGGACTTCCAACTGAGCTGCATCAACAGAATGATGCTCAGAGCCATGTAAATTTAATTTAAATTTCAGTTGCTTTACCATTGTTTGTCAGCTTGGATTGAAAACACCACAGAAGTGACATAATTTTAGATTGAAGGGAATAAACATCCATTTCCTCCAGCTCACAGATTCCTACCAAGTTAGCTTACAAGTGTGAGCACCTTCCCTGAAGCCACAGTTAACAACCTGTTATTTAAAGTCTATACAACATAAACAACAACCTTGCATCTCTCTGTATTTTCTGGGAGAAGCTGCCACACAGAATCCCAGTTCTTACACAATAAACCCCACACTGCACCTCCAAGAACCCAAGAAGAAACCAATTTTCAAACCAAAGTCAACCTTTTTCCAGGCAAGGTGCTTGGCTTTGTAACAGCAGGAGCAGCCCAACTCTCTACTCATTTCCCTGCTTTCTGACAGAGCACAGAAAATATTCCTTTTTCCTGCTGCTGTTTCACTTCCAGTTTGTTCACTGTCCCACCGTGACTGTGACAATGGACTGTGACTTGATGTTAAGGGAAAAATATTTTTTTTTTGTTTTTCCCAAGCCCTTCTGCCAGGGGAAACCCAGCAGGGAAGAGTAATCCAGACTTTTTTAAACTCATATATTTTCATAAAGGTGGGATTGTTCTCTTTTTCTTTTTTACATCTCTGAAATGGAAACTCTCAAGGACTAGAACTGAGTTTGTCCTTCCAAAATTCCCAATATTGCCCTGATCAGCCTCATTCCCTCTGCTCACAGCACCTTGGGAAAGACCCTGCCCATGTGGGAGGAAATTCAAGGTGTCTGATCCATCACTGAGGTCCAAAAAGGCTTCAGAGAGGGAAGGGGATGAGGAGGAGGAGGAGCTCGAGCTGCTCTGCTGCCTCACAGACCGTGGTGGGATCAGAAGAGTGGTTGGATCACAAGAAATTACACTCTGAGAAAACTATTTGCTGAAATATGAGCTTAAAATATCAGTTCTAGGCAATCAAATGGGCATTTTATCCATAGATTTTTTGGCAAAGTTGGCATGGAAATCCATCCTTCAGGGGAATATTCCAAGCAGTGCTTAAGTGTCAAAGGAAGGCACCAACCAAGCCAAGCAGCATTTAACTTTTGGGGATGAGGTAACATGGCACAGAGAAAATATAGTGAATTTACAGGCCTAAAAATCAAAATAGAAAGTGCTGATTCTTCCTGTTTGGTCCAAACCTCCTCCATGTGGCAGAGCTGTATATGAAACCCTCCCAGTGACAAGCAGTAAGTGACAAGCTGAGCCCTGTGATCCGTTTTGAGGCACCACACAGACTCAAGACACCACTTTTCCAGCACTACCAAGTGAGGGGAAGCTCTGAAGAAGAGCACAGCCTGCAAGGGATGGTTTGCAGGTGTTTTGAGCTGTGTGACAGATAACTGCAGATATTCCAGGGCTCCTCCTGCCACTCCAGAACTCAGCCCCAAGTACCTGTAGGTCTCCCACCCATCTCCCACTGTCCCTGATCACACCAGAGCTCAGGGGAAGGCAGGCACAGCTTGGGACACTGCCCTTCTTTTCTTTATTTTCTTTCTTTTTAGTAATTCTTAACTGATTAATCCATTTTATGTTTGCTTTTAAGCCCATAACAAGCAGCAGATGCTGACCAGATATCAACAACAGCAAAGTCTTTCAGTATTTCTAAGCAAGAGGATGAGGAAGCCAAAAGGGAGGAGAGAAGCTCCAACTATTCCTACTGTGTTATTTGAAACTCACTATCTGAATTTCTCAGCATTTGGAATTCCTGGCATAATTTACTTCTTTGTGTGATCAAACTTCAGGCTGGCCAGGACACACAAACACACACAGAGTGAGAGCTGCCTGATGCAAACTCTCAGGGAAGGTTACCCTCTGACCTGGCAACGCAAGTAGATGCCAAAATATGTAACTTCCATGCTACAAACCTTAAATTCTTACATATCTCTAAATATGTTTCCAGAAACTTGCTTTTCTGTAGCTATCAAGTAATTTTTGATTGTGTTCAAATGTGCTAAAAGCTGAAATCTCTTTATTTAAATGTCTCTCCTGCAGTGTATTGACTCAGTCCAGCACTTTTCTTCCTTAAATTAGGAAGTATAGTGAAAAACAAAGCACCTCCCACACCTGGTCATCTAAATTATACAGTAAACCAGAAAATACCAACCCAACCATGAATAATTTTCTCCTATGAGCTCTGCCAGGTCAAAACCTGAAGAAGGGTTTGATGAAATCGTGGCTTCAGACACCTCAGGTCCCAGCCTGGGATCTCCAGGAGTTTCTGCTCAGTGGCACCACTTTAAAAACCCATCTTAAACAGCACCATTCAGAGTTGGAAGGAAAAAAAAACTTCTCAGTTTTCTCCTAATAAAGGGGAATGTCTCAAAAAAGCAGGGAATTACACCTTGGCTTCAGGGATTGGGGGCTGGAATTAGATGATGTTTAAGGTCCCTTCCAACCCAAGCCAGCCTGATTCTACGAAGCATGAGACATTTAATTATTATATTATCCAAGAGAAGACA
>NW_005054533.1:338928-392756 GCF_000277835.1 Geospiza fortis | reverse complement strand
GCCAGGGCAGCTCATCCCAGTGGGTTTTGCACAGGGACAGGAGTGTGGGGATGGTTTTGCTGGCACATGCAGGAGGTGTCTACATCACCCATAAATGCAAAAGGCACTTGGCACTTTATGGATGTCATCCCAAACATGCTGACAGAACTTCCACTAGCCCATTATGAGTTTTGTACAAGCTGTGCATTTTACAAGATAAATTGTCTCACATGTTTTCCCTTAATGCAATTTTTTAAAATCCACTTAGCTGTATGGACAAGTACTTCAGCAAACAATAAACATCTTTGTTTAGAGCTCAGAAGGAGCTATAAACCACTTCCATCAATAAATTAAAAAGCTTTCCACAGAAGAATCTTGCTGTTAAGAAGAATGCATAATACTGAACTTTCCAAAAGTGGAAAGAAGGGCTGTGGATCTCACCAGGAAGCCATAAAAAGCCCTTTCAGATCATACAGCATTTGCTTTTCCTAAGAATTAGGTAAGAGATATAGATTCCTCCCATATGTTAATGACTGTGAAATTATGTAGGGCTTTGGCAAGTACAGGGTAACAAACACACAAAAACAGACACTGAAGGCTACTCAGAAACTCAGAATCTCTTGTGGGAGACAGATCAGCAGTCAGAGCTTAAAAACTTCCACATCAACGGGTTTGTAAATCCCAGAATGGTTTGGGTTGGAAGGGATCCTACAGTTCAACTAATTCCACCCCCTACCACGGGCAGGGAGATCTTCCACAACACCAGGTTGCTCTGGGCACCACCAGCCTGGCCTGGAACCCCTCCAATTATGGAGAGATACCCATCCCTATCCCAGCTGTTCAGACACTGGAAATGCAGATCTTCTCCCATTTTCTCCCCCCCTAGCCAGGTGTTCCCTTACCTGAATTTGGCGAGATGTGTAAACTGCTCATGTCTTTGGAGAGGCCATTGGTTTTGGGGCTGGAGATGGGGGCACAGGCTGAGGTGGCTCGGGGTGGCCTCTTGCCAGGGACCTTCACAGTGGTTCTCAGCAAGTCGATCTCTTTGCCATGAACGTTCTGCATGTAATCCTGCAGAGAGAGGGGAAAAACCCAAACCACAACATCAGACAGGGAGTTCTGGAGAATTAACACAATTAACAAACCTGGTTTCACAAGGCTATGGCTCTACACCCTCTGCCAGCACCCACCATATGGTTTTCCCCTTCCTTCCATGTTCCTGATAATCCCTTCCACACTTCACACAATTAATTCCAGAAGTCTGGAGCTTTCTCACAGATCCTCTAACTTCCACCTGGGTAAGAGGTGATCCACAACACAGCCACGTGTGGGAATTCACCAGCTAAAGGTCCCAAAGATGAGGAGAAGACCAGGCTGAGTGCCCCTCCTGAGCACATTTATTGTGTCCTCTTTGCCAGTGTTTTATGCCCTCATCTCTTTCTCCCTCAAATTTAGCTGGAATGGGTCAGCAGGCACCAAACCTTCCAGCAGGGAAGGTTTCAGCAATTCCAACACCGCTTCCTTACAATATGACCAATCCTGCACCTACACAAAAAATCATCAAAGGGGGAAAATCATGCAAATTACATCTGATTAGAGGAAACACTGGGAGCCAGAAGTGGAAAAGGATTTTGCTAATTCTTGCTTGGAAAGCCCACAAAGGGGAAATAAACAGAAAAGCAAATGGACAGGGGTGTTTTTAGCAGAGGGAAAATTGATTCTGGGATACACCAGCACAGCTATTTCCAGGAGAGGTGGTGAATGTTAAGGCCAGCACACAAGACACCAGAGTTCTCATCTCCTGCTACTCAGGGCTGTGGTCAGTCACATTCCAGAAAAAAATAATTGAAACTGGAACAACTATGAGGACATGGAAAGCAACAAAAGAGACACTCTTTTCTTAAAGAGGACATGCAAGAGGGGCAGCACAGGAGAGGAAAATCAGGGGTGAAAAGGGGCAAGAGCACTGCACAAAAAGATATCTGGGCTGCCCAGAGGAGCTGGGGCTGCCCCTGGATCCCTGGGAGTCTCCAAGGCCAGGTTGCATGGGGCTTGGAGTAACCTGGGATAGTGGAAGGTGTCCCTGCCCATGGCAGGGGATGGAACGGGATTAACTCTGAGGTTCCCTTCCAACCCAAACCACTCCAGGACTCTGGCATTCAAGACCCCGAGAGGAAAAACAGCGATTTGAGGTGGCTGGGAGAAGATCTGGGCTCCCACTTCACAAGAGATTTCCTGAATTGACCCAAAATCTCTATCACTGCTGCCACAATCCAGGGAGCTGACTGCTATCTCATCAAGACTCTTTCACCTTCAGCAGCTTTTACACCACAAATTATTTATTCTGCTCAAAAATCATCAAAAACCTGGACCAGCAATAATTTCTTCACAGTTAACAGAAATCAGTGATAAAACCCTAAAACTAAGCCATCACAGCAGCTTATTTTTCCCAAGCTGAGAATTATTAACAGGAAAAGGTGGGGTCTGAACAATTAGTGGGGAGAGGACACAGAGCTCTGCTGCCAAGAGAAAAACAAAAGCAATCCACTCAGGAAAATTCCTTTACTAGGTGTTGGAAAACAAACACCTTTCATCCATAAATCATGAACTCGGAGGAACTTTCTTGTTCGGGTGTCAATTCTTCACAAATTAAAATACAATAAGCAGAAGATAATTGAGCATTCATTGCTTGTGGGCCGTAAAGTGAGATTTAATCAGGGAGTGACTAAACCTCAGCACGTGCCCTTTTCCAACATTTTTATTTAACCTACAACCAACTTAAACTGGAGAAGGGGGTTTTGGATCCAGTTCAGATGAAGGCTGGGTGTGATTTCCCAACTTGAGATGTGGCAGGGTGTTGTTAAAGGCCTTTTAGCTGGGTGCAGAGCAGGCTGAGGTGAGCCACAAAACCACTTGAGGAAGCCGGGGAGTGTTGGCAAACACAAAACCAACGAGTTGCCGCCGTCGGAGCGAAGCGCCCGAACCACAACAGATGCTGGGTAGGTATTAATGTCAGCTTAAATATTTATGGGGATATATCAAATGTAAATAATAAAGGCCCTTTCATCGTGGGCAGGGTGCAGGGTGATAATCTGCGGGTCTCCCTGAGGAGGGGAGGGCAAGGAGAGTGTTCCCAGCCCCCTCAGATCCTCAGCTCGCTCGGGGAATGAAAGTTCAAACTACAAAATGATGCCGGGGCTTCAGAAGAGCAATGGAGGGTTTGATCAGATTAGAACAGATGAGGGTCTTGCTGTCATCTGGAATATGCTGTGTTAAAGAGAAGACAGCAAGCTGGATTTTGATATGCAAATGGTACAGGGATAACTCCCCAAGATGTTAGTTGTAGAAAATGCTGATCCGAGAAAAAAGGGGAAAAAAAACCCTTTAACAAGGCATGAGGGTAATTCAAAGCCAAGTACTTTTAAACAGCACTTAACAAGTCCCTAGAGCCCACTCAACAGTGGGCCACCCCAGACGTGCCATCTTCTGCCCCTCAACAGCTTGAAAAAGTAGTAATTGCGAATCCATTTGCATTTTTCTTCTCAACTTGTCCGCGTTCATCATTCGGCAAGGCAGGGGGAAAAAAATAATAAAAAAATAAAAATTAAAGCCAGCAGCAAAGCAGAGGGACCCCTCCCCAAACACGTGGACAGAGGAGATGCGGGCGCCCCAATCCCCCACGCCCTGCGCTCGCACCTCCGCCGCCGCTTGTTTTTTACATTTCGCTCCTAATTATGTTGCATCTATTGCCATACACTTAATTAGCTGCATTAATGTGATTTCTTTTCACATAGTCAAGCAATTAAGAGCTATGATTGAGTTTCATTCAATTAGCCTCAACAAACATGCTAATTGATGTCCCAGATGCAAATGAGGTGCAGTGAGAGAAACCTGCTAGCAATTGAGAGTTGTGGCAGCGGGGACCCGGGGCTCGCAGCTCGCTGGCAGCGGCAGCAAGGCTTAACACGGCTCCCCCTCCTCCTCCCAGGGCAGGGGGGACACCAGCCATGTCCCAAAGAGATCCCTACAGGATTGAATGCAGGAATCACAGGATTGAATGCGGGAATCACAGGATTGAATCCAATGGGCGCCATTCCACTGAATCCAATGGGCGCCGTCTGCGGTTCCGGTGGCTGGCGGAACGTTCTGCTCATCCCGGGATCCAAGGGCTGGCTACCCAAGGTCTCCATCCCGGCTCAGAGCTGCTGAGACACCAGGCAGGCCATGGCCTGCAGTCAGCACTAACTGGCAGCTCCATCTTAGTCAGAGCAGGGCGAAGCTGCCTCGGCATCCATCAATCCATAAATCCCCCAAAACGCGCTCCCCGCGTCGATTCTCATCCCTTCTCCTCCCCGGGTTACCGCTCCGCTATGGTGCCACCGAGGTGTTAATTTGACTACTCAAGGCCATTGACCATTATCTACAGGACTAAATAAACTGTTAAAATATCAGGGGGAAATAAAAAAAAAGCTGCATTGACTGAAGATGACGCCAGATATTACTTGACAGCCCCACAAAATGAATTGCCTTGAGTAAGAAAGGAACGATGCGCCATGACACAGAATAATGTAAAGTAAAATTACTTTAGTCCTGTTCTTAATACAGCAGCTCTCTGTTTACAACAGCAGAAATTAATTTAACCAATTAACTGAGCAGGAGCCTTTCAGACATGCAAATTGAGCAAATGAGTATGATCATGTTTTCTAAACAGGCCTACCCAAAAAGTGACATCCCCGTTTTTGGGGGGGCCTCTCTGGATTTTGAATGCCAGCAGTTGTTGAATTTATATCTGCACATCACAATGATTTCTGAGACACTCCACCAAGGGCCACAAGCTGAACACAGGCTATGTGTGGCTCCAGCTTGATGCCTATGTCCAAGCTGGCCAGGAGCCCTTCCAGGGATAGGGCAACCACAGCTTCCCTGGGCAAGGGCCTCCCCACCCTCACAGGGAGGAATTCCTTCCCAATATCCAATCTGAATCCTTCAGATTAAAGCTATTCCCTCTTGTGCTCTAGAGCCATCCTTAAGCTAAAGACACGGCTCAGATTATCAAAAACATTATGGATATAACATTTATATGGATATAAAAAACGTTATGGCGTTTGAGAGTTTTCAAATAATACAAGAGTGGTGGAGAGGGAGAAAGCCCTTCACTGGGGTTATAGTTTTATAGTGGGCAAAGGGGTTTCCAAGCTCACACTGAAATCACTCAACTCAGGATAAGCCATGTGTCACCATACTAAAATGTAAAATAATATCTGCTCCTTCCTCGAGGTCTCCCCGTGTTTTTTCCATCTGTCCTACTGCCACCCCTTTCCAAAGCACCACATATGAAATGAGAGACTCTCCAAGAGCAGTGACTTTCCAAGGCTATAATGGTATACAGGTATGAATATCACACTTTTTTTGTCCTTTTCAGCAATTCCAATCTCTCAAAAGCCTGTTTTTCTACCACTAGGAACAGGTCCAGGCTAAGAATCCTCTCCAGATCTGTGCCTGGTTTCTACTGAGAGATGATAAGCTTCTAACCTATCCCTGGTAGTGTCCAAGGCCAGGTTGGATGGGGCTGTGAACAACCTGGGATAGTGGAAAACATGGCAGGGAGGTGGAATGAGATGAGCTTCAAGGTCCCTTCCAACCCAAACTGTTGTGTGATTCTGTAGAAAACACCTTCATTTTGTGCCAGTTTTCCCCCACTGTTCAATCAGATGTAACACTCCTAAGGCTCCACTTACTGAGGTTGAAATAGTGTTTCCTGATCTGAGGCGTAATAAAAATTATTATGGAAAAGGAAGTTTATGGTTGCACCTCTGGATGACATTTTAAAGACTGTGTGCAGCGTATTTTTTGAAAGACAATTCCAATTTTGTGAGCTGACCTATTGGAGGCACAAAACCTATTGTTCACCCTCAGCAACAACCAAATCCTCTTCCCCCCAAACCAAGAGCAGCCCGGGAAATTGGATGGAGCCCTGACTTTTGTGCCTCTCCGTGGCAGTCAGACATTTTTATTGCAAAACGCCGTCTGGAAAAGATGCAAAACAAAATTGCTAAACTGCAAACAGAAGAAAAGGAAGGGGGGGGGGGGGGGGGGGGGAGAAGGAGAACAACAACAAAAGGCCCCCTTCCCTTTGCTTATTGAGTTCAAAGGCATAACATGCAGCACCCTGCAGCAAATGGGAAGCTACACTAATTTTAAAGCCATAAAACGCTATAAAGTGCCCTGCGGGGCAGGACTACACTGGAGCTAGTTGCACCTAAATAAGCCATGGTTCATTTACTTCGCAGCTTAGCCTAATGTAATCATCAGCAGATTCCTAGCCTAGAGTTGTAACAGGCACGGAGCCGCTGCCGCCGAGGCGACACTCCCAGCCATGGAGGGGCCGCCGCCACATCGCCGTTGATTAGAAAATTTTTCAGTTTTGACAAGCCCTTAATGAACATAAATCGCTCCTTGATTGGTTTCCGTGTGGGGCCACAGGCACACCTAAGAAGGAACAGCAACAAAAAAAAAAAAACCCACAAGTCTCCCCAAGTCCTGAGCCTCACTGCTTTTCCCAGGAAGGGCCTGAGCTGTGGATGGAGCATCAGGATATGAGCCACAGTGGAATAAATTCATCAAATGGTCCTGGGGAATTAGCCGTCCCCCCCTCTCGCATATAAACACGGCCATAATGTCATTCAGCTTCATAATACACAGTTAATCTTAAGGAGAGCCATGAAATGTTATTTTCTGAGGAGAACAGAGGAATGGGAATGCGTTCTGGAAAACGCTGATCGCCCCAAAGCGCTCTGTCCTGACAAAAGGAAGAGCATCATGAATCTGTTTGCTTCACGTTGGGAATCAAGAACATTAAATTTCAATAATAAAAAGCACTGGCTGTATCTATAGTGTGGTGTTAATCAGCTCCATCAGTGTTGCAGGAGCAGGGGCGGAAGTCAGGGCAAGACTTGGAACACAACAACAGCAAAATGTTGGTCCTTCTGTAAATGGATCCCTTATTTGCATAAAATTTTAAGAAAACTCTTCCCCTTGCACTTCACTTCTCATTCAGCCTTTGTAACGAGAGCTGCTGTAAAAGACAAACCAGAGTTTTACCATCCTGAGTAATTTATGAAGCATTTATACCCACAGCAGTTAGCTCGGCTGGACAGGAAGCTCTAATTTTATAAACCCCCCCGATTAATTATTAGCTTGGCTTTTGCCTTTCAAATTGCAACTCATTCTGATCCTCAGAATTTCCCTTGGCTTTCTGAAGAAGGAGCAGGCAGACTCCACACTGAAATGTGTGTTTGCTCCAGCCTGTGCAGCTCTGCCATAGCACAATTGTGTTTGCCACACTACTGAGTGTGACTCCCTCGAGGGCACAGAGGCCTGGACAGATCCTTGTGGGTCACTTCCCACTCAGGATATTCTGTGCTTCTGTGATCTTCAGTTGTATATATTTCTCCCTAATTTATCTTCACTCCATTACATCTTTCAGATTAAGACAATAAAGAAGTTTTCCAAGAAGCTCAAAAGTGACTGAATGATCTGTACAGCTACAGCACTTTATAAAAATCGGCAATTACTATACTCATATTTAACTGTTCCTATCATTAATTTTGTTCTATCCTAACCAATGTTTTAGGCATGCTAGTGGATGCAATAGTAACTAAAATAAAGCTTCAGATTTATCTTCATCAATACTCAAGCTACAGGATTTGTTTTGATCACTGCTCTCTCAGGAGGGAGAGCCACATCACATGTGAAAAGTAACACAGAATCCCAGAATGGTTTGGAATAGACCTTAAAGCCCACCCTGTTCCACCCCCTGCCATGGACAGAGACCTTCCACTATCCCAGGTTGCTCCAAACCCTCTCCAGCCTGACCTTGAGCCCTTCAAGGGTCCTTTTGTGACTCCAAGTCTCTCTTTACCAAAGGCTGATTTGAGGATTAGTTGTTGATAGGAAATGCCACTTAAAAGGCCCTTCAGAGCCAGCCAATATCCAGCTTTACATTCCTTCAGAGCAAAAACAGGGGGGGGAAAATGGACATACATGATGGTATTTTAGAAAAATACGAGCATGAATATTTTTATTAAAGCAACACAAACAACACACTTCAGAGCTATTGAACTGCCTGAGGCAACAACCTGGAAATAAGGCTGAGCTGCAACGATGGCTGTGGGGGATATTCCTAATGGGAAAGGGAGCATGGTTCCTTTGCTGGAGCAGCACCAGGGGCTGACTGGCCACACAGGACACCACACTGCTCTCAAGGATGAGGGCAGATGGGATCCTGCATTTGCAAGCAGGCTTTTTGTTTCCAAATAGTTCAGGAAAATCACAAGAGCTGGTAGCAAAAATTTCAACTGCAGCTCTGAGAGTAATGCTGGGACCACAGAAAAGTGCATGGAGCTACAACACTTCCAGATACCAACACAGAGGACATCCTCTAAATCCTCCTGCTTCTCACCATCTGCTTCTTCTGGAGGAAATGGCCAAGCAGAGAAAGCTCAAACAACACCTCAAGCCTTAAGGAATTTTACAGTGTTTGTAGGGTCTTCCCAGAGAATGTGTCCATATAATGTATTGCTGAAGCTCTTGTGCCAAGTTTAGCCTAGTGTTGGATCTGATTCCTTATCAGGCTGAAATGTTGCCTTTAAAAAAAAAATCCAATATATTTGAGGATAGAACAACACTGCTAATGCTCACATGGGCTGCTCGGCCAGCCAGCATTGTATTTAAGGGAGAATTTGGAGCTGTGGCTACTGTCAAATGAAGTGAGCAAACCAAATGAATCCATACCTCCCTCATGGAGATAAAGCCAGATTTCCCCCCCTCAATCACATTTACAATCCCCAGGTCATCACACTAGACCAGTGAAGGTGAAGGTTAAAGGCTGCAGCCAGCAAACACCAACCCTGCTGTGCACTTGGGGTTTGCGTACCTGCTGTGTTCTAGGTGGGCATCACACCTTCCTTCCCACGTATTTAAGAAGCTCTTCATCCCCCATAAGGTGCCCCAGCACTGAAATCAAATCTAGACCAAATTAAACATAAAGGGGGAAAACTGCCCTTACCAAAAAATAGCTGTTTTCAGCCTTTTTTCCCTTTTTCCTTCTTTTCATAACCAAGGCACGGCGATGGCGAAGATACAAGAGCAGGGAAGGGACATCCACTAAAGCTAAAGCTGGGTCACGTGCTGACCTGTGGCACGCTGGCAGCCCTGTGGCAGGCAGCCAGTGGTGAGCCATCATCAGCTATTCATCAGGAGAAGGCTCAGATAAAGCAGTGCTGCCCAGCAGGTATCCTGGTGAATGCATTCCGGGAGCATCCCGCCATTAAAAAGCCAGGAGATGCCTCGGCAAATTCCCCCGGGGCCCTTTGGGGAGGCTGACACGGAATTTGCCAGCCAGAATTTTAGTGATCCACTCCACAGCTCTGCTCCAGAAGCCCAAGATGAATAGGGAGCTCTGGTGAACTTTGAAGCCTGAGGGTCAAAGTTCTCTCTCATTATCCCCAACCATTTTCTATCGGCGCAGCTCCTCGGCATCCCAAGGGATGGGAAGGTTTGAGGCTCTTGAAAAAACCTGACACGACCAAGTCAGGAAACAGTAGGGTGCTTATGTACACATATTTTTCTTCCCCCGTTTCCCTCTCCCCCCACTTTCTTAAAAAGAAACGAGAGGGATTTTGCTATTGTGTCAAACATCAACCTGGTGGCACCAGGAGTCACTCGTGCGGCTGGCACAATGCCGCGCTCGTTTCAGCACACTGCCCTGCCAAACAGGCCTGACCCTCCCAGGGACACCTCCTCTGCAAGAAAGGGCCTCATTTGATTTTTTTCCCTCCCCAGCCCAAAACCTTTCATTGTGCAGGCAATGCTTTCAAGGAGGATGCCAGGGCTGGATTCTGCAGTACCTATTTTCTGCGTTTAAATCACTGCTTCATGCCTGAGCTGCTACCGAACGCATCTGGCAGAGACAACTGATCCACCTGTGGCCAAACCTCCAGCAATATTTAACACAGTGCTCACTATGAACTACTAAATATTGTAATTGGCCCTTCAAACACCAGGTGTTAGGCTCTGACTCAAACCACAGGCTGGACAGACCAAATGATCCCCTATATTTCCCTTTTTTGCCACCACTAGAGGCCAGCCCACATTTCACTGCAATTAAAAATTCGCTCCAGAATTAAAAGGGCAACATTTTGATGAACTGAAATGATCTGCACATTTGAAGCAACCCAAATCTGATTAGAGCTAGGCTTTGCACAAGTTTAGGAAACTGACTTTAGACAGCTAACGAAAGCTCTTTTCTTCACTGCTGCTTAATGGGAAACTTGGTAGGAACAAGGCCCTGATTTTTCAAAACAATGTCAGAAATTATCCCAGACAGCAATGCAAGCACAGCATTAAAAATTCGTTGCTTTCTTGTGAAAAAAAAAGGAACAAAAAAATTACTGACAAACAAAAACCAGCAAAACCAAACCAGAAACACAGTATCAGAGCTCTGTTTGGAGGAAGACCCTCTCACCTGGCAATTCCCAAGAAGAAATTGTGACATTCCTGCCAACAAAGTTCAGTACAAAGTGTACTGGGAGTGTGACTGAAAATATCTGTGGTTCCCTCACAAACCCCTCTGATCCACACAAGGAGGAAAAGGCAACACTGAGCCCAGCACCTTTTTCTTGGGGTGGGGGGGCATGGTGGAGGACAGAGGGAAACAATTACAGGCTGGTAATTACTTCTTCTTTAAATGGCTTCCCTCTAATCTCCGATGGATTTACCTCTAATCTCAAAGTAATTACGTGTAACCTCAGTGGATTCTCACTCTGGGGGCGACGCCACGGCTCCGGGGGAGCCTGCAGAGGAGAAGTTTCTCTATTGTCTGCCAGAGCAATGGAAAACTCACACGTGCACAGCCCTGCCAGGAACAATAGACCCTTTTCCAGCAGCCAGGAAGGGGCCAGGACACACACAACAGCCTCATCCTTGCTTGAGGACCAGCACAATCTAAGGCACACTCAGGTGGCATCTCCATGGGGAGAGCAGAATCCGTGCTTTCCTTCTGAGAGCGATGCCAACACACAAATTTGGGTGTTTCAGGGCTACTTCACAGCAGAATTAGTCACATTTAGAGGCAGTAAAATTGGGCAGAAAGACATGAACTCCATCACACAAAGGAGCAGTGAAAACCCTGCTCCAGAACACCAGGGCTGAGGGACAAGGTTTCTGATGGGAAGCAGCAATGCCTGGAAGCTACTTGTCATCTGATTTACCACACAACGTGTAAGAGACATGGACATCACATCAGAAACCAGAGCAAAGCATCATTATGGCAGGACCTGAGACCATAAAATCTTGTGTCAAGGCAGGGAAAAAGTGCTAATATTCCATAGACAGGGGCAAGCACAGCATCAGTGTGGCCAGACATGGATGTGGCACTTGGGGACGTGGTTTAGTGCTGGGCTGGATGACCTTAGAGTGCTTTCCAACCTTAATGATTCTAGGGTTCCATGCTCCTCAGACACCACCCAGCTAAAACAGAAGTTTCCTGCCAGTTCCAGGTGCAGGTCTGTAAACCCCAGAATTTATAGAAAATGCATCACAAAACCTTGATTTTCACTCTACTTAATGCAAAAGTGCCCTGGAGTCCAAGATGCCACCAATAGGTTTAGAAACAACTGGCCCTAAAAACATTACAAGTGGCAACCCTTTGATTTGCATGTGGGATGATGATAAAATACAAGATCAACTATTATATAAAACCATACATATGTGTATATATTTATATATAAATATATATTTGTATTTATTTTTATATATTTATATATGTAGGTAGCTATTTTTATATATCTAACTAATATTCATATATCTCACACCTCTATCTATCTATCTATCTATCTATCTATCTATCTATCTATCTATCTATCTATCTATCTATCTATCTATCTATCTATCCATCCATATCCATCCATCCATCCATCCATCCATCCATCCATCCATCCATCCATCCATCTCTATTTATATACATGTATCATATACATTTTACCTAGGTGAGGGTCACACCATGATTTCTGGGGTGGGCTAGTCCTGAATGGGATCCCTGTGCTCCTTCCACCCCCAAATCCATACTAGGAGTTGTGCCACACACTCTGAGGGACAGACAGCATCCTTGGGACAGGGATAGATGCCTCAACATGGAAAAGTTGTACGGAACAGTTTTTAATGGCTATGCCATGTCCAAAAAACTGCTCAGAATTACTCCTGAATAAACCACAAGCCCTGCACACTGACAAAGACCTCTCCTCACTCTTTACTACCCCTAGGAAACTTTTTCTTGTGAAACACTTGTTTTTTTAACCCTGGGATCAACAACAAGCCCATAAAAGAAAATAAAACAGAAAATAAAGCAGGAAATAAAGGCTTTAAACAGTTCCAGCAGCTCCTTGGGATGCAGGGAAGCCCCAGTGGAGTCAGAGGAACTGGAGCACACTCAGACTTCAGGTGGTGATTCCTTGAGAGGGATGGGAATGAGGAGAGAGGAGGAAGCTCCCTGAGCACAGAGGTGCCACCAGAGGCCTGGCTGACCCTGCTGCCAGGGCTGGGGCTCCCAGGGCAGGCAGTACTCACATGCAGGCTGGGGTGGTAGGTCAGCACGCCGTTGTCACACAGTGTCACGTACTTCTTCTTCCACTCCTTGTTCAGGGACTTGCCACTCCGCTTCAGCAGCATCCCCTGGTGGGGCAGAGAGAGGGAAAAGGTGAAATGACAGCACAAATCACACACAACTGCCTAAGATACAGACAGAGAGAAGAGTAATTGCCTTTCCAGAGGAGCATTTTCAGACAGGCTTTCTCCTGCACGTGACACTCTTTTTTTCCTGCCTCTCCCACAATGCACAAGCACATTTTAGTGTGACCCACATGGATTCCTAGCTGATGAAGACACCATGCTCTGCATTTCCTTACCCTCTAAAATAAATGATGAGCCCAGGTTAAGGGAGGATTCTGCTGTGTGGCCTCTCCCTCCAGCATCTCCTGGGGATCCCTTGCCCACAGAAGAGCACACATCTGCGTTCTCATTCCCTCTGCACAAAGGTGACACCACCATGGAAACCCTTCATTCCAGCAGAAGAAACCCCAATCCCAGGAAAGAGTAACAAAACAAAACCAGAGTAAATACAAAGTGTTTCAAGTAAATCCTGGATAATTTAATGTTGGAGGTGTGACTGGAGAAGAAAGGAGGTGGGCAAAGTGATCACCTTTCCACAATATTCAATCAAGGATGAATGACGGCAATCACAGAATCCCAGAATGGTTTTGGGTTGGTAGGGACACTAAAATCCAGTTCCAACCCCCAGCATGGGCAGGGACACCTTCCACTCGACCAGGTGGCTCCAAGCCCTGTCCAACCTGTCCTGGCACACTTCCAGGGATGGGGCAGTCACAACTTCTCCTCAACAGCAAAGATTAAAAGTCATCATTGGATTCCTCCAGCAGACAAACAGACAGGAACTGCTACTGTACATTGACCTGTTCTCAGCTGCAAAAGCACAACTGACTTTGAAAAGTAAAATACTACGTGCTGTAGAACACTCCAGGTAGTAAATGAAAAATGCACTTCCTTAGGAGATTTTAATTTCCAAACCCAAGCCAGAAGGCAGTTCCTAACGGATCCAGACAGTGTTGTGGTTGTGCAAAGCCCCACTGGAATGTCCAGTGGAGATCCCATGCTCAGTCACCACCACAGGGACACAGAGACTGGTGTCACAGATCAAGCTCTGAGCAAAGCAGACACATATCCATTTCAATAAATCCCAACCAGGAATCCACCCAACACAAACTTCAGCTCCCTAATCCCTATAAAACAAGTTTTTCTTTCTCATTGTACAAGGCAATTAAAACAAAGGGAAAACAGAACACAGAAAGATGCCCTACCAAGCACGGCGCTTCCAACTCCCATGGAGTTGTTAACAGTGGTTTAAGCCTTGAAAACGAGTTCCACTGTTTGTTTTCCCATTAAACTTGCAGCTTTATTAAATGATCCCTCTGCAGACCCTATCCCAAAGCCAGGAGGGGACACAGGTCAGCTCCACTCAAGCAGAAGCCCTGCTCCTGACCACACAGCTGGAGCAGAACTTCAGAGGAGAACACACCCCATGGTAGGACCATGAAGAAAAGCTCTGCTGGACACTGCAGAGCACAGTGATCCAAACTCCCAACTTTCTGCCTGCCTGTGGGTTACATGTCTGTATCTTTTTTTTTTTTTTTTGTTCTGCTCCTTGCTAGAACTCAAACTTTTTCAAGGAGAACGGGGCTTCTGAAACGCCTCCTCACAAAAGCTCCTGCTCATCCCAATTACTGCCTGCCGGTGCTTGGAGACGTTGTTTTCTTCTATTAAAAAATGAAAGCTTATTTCTGCCTTTGACTCTCCTGTTTGTCTATAGGAGGTGATCTGTCTCTTCACCTTTCCCATCTTTCATACCTCACCTGCAGCACAGCACTGGTGTTTAGGGGGACCCAATTCTAGTTAGTGCTGTGCCGTGGGGATCAAAAATTACTGCTTCTCTTCACTGGTTTGTTCTTCAGACCTTCTAATGGGGAAAAAGCAGTAAGGATCACAATGGAGAACTTTTTTTTCCCTTTGCCTTCTTTTTTCAAGTTTTGAAGGCAGTAAAATGTACATATTTCATAACCTTTTAACTGCCCCTTTGCTACAGAGAAAACATGTCATTACTTATATAATTTTCAATTTGTGTCAATTATAATCTCAATAAAAAGTAAAAAAATCTATGACCATCATGATTTTTACTACTTAAAGTTTTGCTGCTATCTAAGTATGAAGCATGACATTCTAGTTTTGGATCTAAATGAAGAAAATTATTCAAAATGAAGTTTTACCATGTTTTTAAAGCAGAAATCTGTGCTTTGATGTAAAAAAAACCCAAACAAAAACCAACCCGCCCAGCTCAGAACTGAACAGGGATGATGGACCTATTTGTGCTTAGCTAACAAACCAGACTTCCCAATCCATTTTCTTCAGGCATTCCTTTGGCAAACAGAATCATTTTCACATTATGTGATAATTAAAAGTATCTTGAAGTACCTGGAGAGCAAACTGCTGTGAATACAAGGAGCTAACTTAAAGTGCTATAAAGCAAAGCAGCCCATATAAACCACAGTTTTTATCCCCAAGGCCACCACTTTGTGGTAATTTTATAGAATGGTCTGGAGAAATAGTCTTAGAATCAGAGTTTAGATCAGTTATAAATGCACTTTAATGTTAGCTACACTTTAGAAAAATTGGCCCACATGACAGGAAATGTTATTTAAAAGAAAAAAAAAAGCTCCCTCCTTGCTTCAGTCACATTGTGGCTACATTTGAGTCACATCAGATCCTGTGCTGGGGGTCCTGCTGACCCCTGGTACCTCCAAGGCAATTCAGAGGCAGCTTGGGCACATCCCCAGTCACTGCCAAACAGGTCCCTACATATACACAGCACCCTGGAAAAATCCTATTGAGTCCCCAAGCTAGGCAGTAAGAGCCTAAGTAAATCATCTACTCCAAATACCAAATTTTTTGGTCTAAATAATCCCTGCCTCAAATAATTATTAATTGGATGATGCCATTTTCCTTAATTTCTATGAAATTTTTAATTTCTCACAGCCCTCCATGGACAGTTGGGTGCAGCTCCAGAGCCTCCAGACCCAACACTAAGAATTTAACACCTCTGATTTCCACACAAACCGAGAAGAACTTCACACCTCCAATAGCTTTTTAATTTTTTTTTTTACCACCTTCCCTCCAAAACTGCAACTCTGTGTTGAAGAGAGGAATGGTGAGTCCTCCAGCTTGTGGTTTGAAGGAGCTGGAGGAAAAAGGCTCCAAGTGGAGTGCATGGAGCTCAGTCCCTGGGTTTTGCTGGAGGATCCAGGGAGTGAATGGAGCCGGCTCTCCATTAGTAATGTGTGTGCTACATCTACTCCCAGGAGGTCATTGCAAGCCAAAAGCAATGTTAAGTGTACAAGCTTTAAATAACTTACAAAGTTAATGTAATGAATGCAAGTGTGATCTGAAATCCATCACTCAGTGGCTTGCTGTAGCCTCAAGCTGTGATAAAACACCACTCATAAATTTATATTAAAACTCTGTTCGATAGCAATTATTTACCAACAAAGATTTATTGATTGCATTTGCTGTTAGGGACTGGGGCCCTAACTGAGTCAATCAGCTTAGGCTGCTGAGCTCCAGGGCACCTGGGGAAGTTACAGACTGCCAGCAGGCTCTGCAATCCCAACATTACCGTGGGAGCAGGAGCAGCTAATGAAAAGCCGCCAGCCCCGGATTGATTGGAGCCAAGGTGGAAAGAAAACAACATATCCAGCACTGGTGAAGAGACCAGGGCTTGTAGAACACCCAGCTCACCTGAATACACAGCAACCAGCAAAATCTGGCTGCTCTGGGTGCCCCCTGTGAGCTCCAAACCTTGCCTGCTTAAATAATGACTCGGTGGTGAAACAATAATCAATTTGTTCTACAGAAATATTTTAGGTTTTAAATAGCAAATTATCAGCATTTCAAAAAGTGATCCCTTGAAGTTGCTTAATGGTGCATTGAAGATGCTGGCAGGTAAGAAGCCTTAAAAATGGTCTTTGAAGTCAGCAGAGCCAAGATTGGACCTTCTGGAAAAGGAAATATGGTACCTACAAGGCAGGGGTTGGAACTAGATGAGCTTCAGGATCCCATCCAACCCAAACCATTCCATGATTCCACTTTGGTTTCTCTTTCCTTTCAGAAATTTACCCCACTGCCATGGCTGAGGTGCAAACTCCTGCCAGCCTTTTGTTTCGTCCCCTCCCTAATTTTTAGCTGACCCCATATTGTTTCCCTGATGCTGTTCTGACAGAATGAAACAGATAATCTCACACTTCATCATTAACAACATAAATTCCTAATTTCCCACTCAGGTGTGTAGCTCCCACAGCAAATGATTAGCAGCTAGCACTGCTAGGAATTTTCTACAGCTCCTGTGCATCCTGCTCAGAAAAGAGAAACTCTCAGCCATGAAAAACTTCCTCCTTCAAATAACTCTGAAGGCAGCCACTTGGTCAGGATCACAAACTAATTGTTACATACAAATTCTGGTCAATAAAACACCCACTCCTGTGAATCTATGAACACGGAGAACAAATGCTGGTGAAACCCCCAGGATTCAGTGACCAGCCAGCTCTGCACAGTCTGTCCAACAGCACTGGGGCCACCTGATAATAAACAAGGGATTCATTTTTCAGTGATATTTTTTGCCTCCTGAAGATTTAGTTGTAACAGGTTTCTGGTGGTAAAGTCCATTCTTCAGCAGCTCAAACTGTTTCACCTGCATGCCAAAGGAAGCTTTTGGTAATGACTGAATCATTGATCCACAGAGAGTCAGAGAATTCCAGAATGGTTTGGACTGGAAGAGACCTTAAATTTAATTTCATTCTATCCCCTATCATGGACAACCTTCCACTAGACCAGGTTGTTCTCTCTTTAAACCTAAAATCCTCTAGGGAATAAACTGTTGAAGGTTCCCAATGTATGGGGAATCCTTCCATAAAAATATAACTTTTTTTCTCAGTTTCCCAAACTTAAATCTTTTTCTCCCCAAGAATTTAAGGGAATGCTGCTTGGTCTTTTGGTCAATGAGACATGAAGCTTGTTTATGTTTTTATACTTGGAAACCCGTAGCAACTTCTCTCTCCCTTCTGATACTTAAAGGGGGCTTATAAAAAAGAGGGAGAGGGACTTTGGATAAGGGCCTGGAGAGACAGGACAAAAGGAATGGATTCACACTGCCAGAGGGAAATTGGGATAAATGGGATATTGGGAAGGAATTGTTCCCTGTGAGGGTGGGCAGGCCCTGGCACAGGGTGCCCAGAGCAGCTGTGGCTGCTCCTGAATCCCTGGCAGTGCCCAAGGCCAGGCTGGACAGGGCTGGGAGCAACCTGGGACAGTGGAAGGTGTCCCTGCCCATGGCAGGGGTGGGATGGGGTGAGCTTTGAAGTCCTTTCCACCCCAAATTATTTTGGGATTCTACGACCTGTTACAGTAGCAGAGCACAACTGAGGACCAACTGAACCACAAAAAAAAGGTTACAAGAGCCTGGAGTGGCTCTGAAGAGTTCTGAAAACAGGAGAGCTCAAACATTCTCCAGCTTCAGTATCTAACAATAACATTGCAAAAAAAACCTCCAAAACCTTGTATGTTCTTAGTACAGTTGTGCACAAGGAAAACCCCTCCCACCTCCCTTAAAAACTGGCACAGCAGCCTCAGCAGAGTTTTGCTACAAAGATGCTCCCACACTGCAGAAACTATTCAAATTTATGTTCTGCGCCTTTAGGAGAAAATGAAATCAGAACATTGCACCCAATTCTCTTCTAACATTCCCTAAACACCAGGCAGTGACTGCACAGCAGGTAATTACTCCATGAATGGTTACCTAATGCTGGGGCTCATCAGCCACGATTTCCATTTGAAGACAAAGAACAGAGAGGATCTATCACCTGACTTGGGGAGCAGAAGATAATGGCTTTGCTTAAACTTGAAGGACAATCAACCTGCAACTCATTATTTCCCAAGCTCTCTGCACACAAGCTACGAAAGAAAATTAGAAAGATGTACTGAAAAAAACCCCAATGCTGATTAAGCAACTCTTACAGTTCATCACAGCACCAAGGAAGACTGCCATCAAAGGACAGCCCCCAAATTCCTGCAAGGAACAGCAGCTAAGGACAAACTCAATGGGAAGAACAAACTTAGCTGCATCTCACTGCTACTGCATCTTTATTTTTAATCCCAGAATGGTTGGAAGGGAGCTGAAGGACCATCTCATCCCATTCCCTGTCATGGGCAGGGATACTCTCCATGATCCCAGGCTTCTCCAAGCTCCATCCAACCTGGCTGCTCCCATATTTCAGCCTCTGGATCTTGCCAACACAGGTGATGCACAAGTTCCTCCAACTCTTCTTGAGTTCTCCCTCAGTTGGCAGCGTTGGGACAGGGGCACTCTTTACTTAGCCCTGCTTTATAACTATTTCTAAAATGGGACTAAAGTCAAGAGCACATTGCAAACTCTACAGCTACAGCCACCACACGTCCTTCCTGTGGAGCTGATCATCCAAGTGTGTTACAAAATGCAATCAGGTATTTAAGGGACTGGCACATCCATTGCTTTTGCTGGGAATGTCCTGATGAAGGCAGGAATGATGCATCTGACTCCATGTTCTCACAAGGCTAATTTATTACTTTGTAATACTATATTATATTAAAGAATACTATGCTAAACTATACTGAAGAATACAGAAAGGACACTTACTGAAGGCTAAAAAGGTAATAATTGAAAACTCCTGACTCTTTCCAGAGTCCCCACACAGCTTGGGCCTGATTGGCCAAAGAGCCAAAACAACTCCCAGCAGAATCCAATGGAACAATCACCTGTGGGTAAACAACCTCCAGACACATTTCACATGAGCACAACACAGGAGAAGCAAATGAGAGAAGAATTGTTTTCATTTTCTCTGAGGCTTCTCAGCTTCCCAGGAGAACAATCCTGGGTGAAGGGATTTTATCAGAGAATGTGAATACTACACACATCTTTCACTCTAACCCCAGTTTACCTCTCTGAACAGGACACAGCACATGAGAAAATCACATTATTTTCCTGCTTTGCAGTAGTTTCTGCCTCTGTTACCTTCCAAGACTTATTCTGCTTACTCTGGACTGCTAAAAAAATAGGAAAAAAAAAGAATCCCAGCTCTTAATAATCTCCAGTAGTTGTTTTATTAACCCCTTGGCACTGGCAGCTGTGCTTTCCCTGACACCAGTGAAATGCACTTCGATGCAAATCATCACCTTGGGCAAAGGAAAAGCAGCATTGGGAAGAGAGCAAACACAACTGTGGGAAAGGCTCCGAGAGTGGGAATGTCCAGGAATGGCTGAAGGGCAGGCATGGAAAGGGAGCCCCAAAACACTGACTTCTCTCAAGAAACAAACAGCCTTGGGTGGGTGGTGGAAAATGAGGACTCCTCGCGCAGGCATGACCACTCGTAGGCAGAGGATCTGCTTTTCCTCACAGGAGCACTCCCCAAAATTCTCTTTATCATGTTTTATATAAAGTAGGGATTTGGCTGGGGGAGCGGAAAAGGGAGAAAAGCCATGAAAAGCTTAAAACCCAATTTTAACTTTCTCTCCTGACACTATAGTGTTTCCATAGAAACATCAGGAAGACCACTTAAGAGCAGCTTTTTTTTTTTTTTGTAGCCATGTTTGGCACCATACCCCTCCCCTGGCCAACCTATTATTTCACAAATGGATGCTTTCTGCAGCCCAGTTCTGTGCAGGCTCCGATGGAAAAGGGGGGGGGCAAAAAGAAAAAGAACCCAGGATCTTTAACCAGTTCCCTTGTGGTCCCCTCCCTTTTTTGTTGGTAATATTTCTGTCGTTCTGCCAGGGCTGTATGGTACAAAGGGTTACACTTTAATTGAGCTGTCAGCATCTCCAACAATCCTATAAAACTCCGATTATGCACGGCGGGGTTAGTGACACACTTGTTATTGTGGATGCCCTCTTTGCTAAACCCGGGCCCCCCCCCCCACAGGTCACCTCACCCAGGCGACCTTCCTGTCATTAGCCTCGTCTATTCCTACCTCACCGCTGTGAAAATCACACAAGGAAAGGCTTCAAAGCCCTTGCCAGGACTGAATTCGACCAGGAGCTAATCACCCACAAATCCAGCTCAAATGGCAATAATTGGCTAAACTGCTCACCTCTCCAGAGCTCAGCAGTAATTTGGGATAATAAAGAAAAGAATTATTCAGCTAACTGCCCTGAAATGTATGCTTTGTGACCGACACACTTCACATTTTAATAATGATGGACACAAAATCCAATTTAATACAGCATCGGCTGAATAACAAACCCAAGAATGCTGGCAGGGAAAAAAAAAAAGAAAAGTGTGCGCGTTCCTTTTTTTCCTTAAACTGTGTTCCATGTTATTGTACAGAAAGGATTCACACTTCATGTCAGGAAATTTTGGGACCAAAAAGGCCTTCGACAACCAACCTCAGAAACTGCTCCATAATGGGATTTTGAAATTTATTTTTAATTTTTTTAATCAAAAAGAGTGTCCTCCTTGAAAAATAAATTTTGCTGAACAGTTATACCTCTGTTCCTCAAACTTTTGTAGGGGTAGGAGAATAAATATCCTTTTAAAAAAAATCTGCAGTAGAAGGCCACCTTCTCCATAATTCTAATTAACAATATTTCCTGATTGCTCCATTTTTCTACTTTTGCTCCATTTTTCTACTTTTACACCTCATCTTGTGGTCAAGGACCATCAGCATCAATGACCCCACTACAGAAGGGTCTGCCAGGACACACTGAACTGGTTCAACACTGCAGAGATCACAGAATCCCAGAATGGTTTGGGTTGGAAGGGACCTTGAACCTCATCTTGTGCCTGCCATGGGCAGTGACACCTTGCACCAGACCAGGGTGGGTGAGCAGGGCCCATCAGGATGCTCCAGCACTCTTCCATCCATACACCCTGTTCCCTTTCCTCCAGTTTCTCCCAAGACCAAGAGAAAAAAAGGAAAATAGATTAAATAGGGATTCCTGGTGGTGTTCCTGAGATGTTAAGCTCACCCAGAGGAATGAAGGTGGTGACGGTCCTTCAGAGATGCACTCAATGTATGCTGGGCACCGTCCTCTCATCATGATAGCAAGAAACAAATCAGGAACCCAGTGAGGAAAAATGCTTTCCCAACTGGATCCTGTTTCCTGGAGTTCATAAAATCATGTTTCACATTTTCAGAAAAAGCTGCAAAAAAATGTAAATTCCATCTTCGACGTGAGGGAAATACCTTAAGAAATGCAGAACGTGCCAAGACACACAGGACAGCTGCATGAAGAGAGCTACAACCACATCTCTCTGCTGCTTGCTGAGCGTGTGAGCAGTCATGGAGCTAAAGAGCTTAGAAAAATGATGATTTACCTACGGGTGCAGCAGAGACACAGCTTTTTAAACAACCCTTTTCACAACATACACAACTGTCCGCTTTCTTCTTGTGAATCAGTCTGTACTTTATCATCTGAAAACAAAATCATTTTGGCTTCAGCTGGGAATACATAAAAATGTGCAGCTAATTCACTCAAAAACCTTCTGGTCTTGGCCAAGGACCATGATTTGAGTCACACTGGGAGAAGACCTTTGACAGGGTGTAGAATTTGGCTCAAAAACCACCCCCACACCACCTCAGCTGGTTGGGGTATCTTTGCTGGGTCAGGATTTGGGCTGAACGATCCTCATGGATCCCTTCCAGCTCAGAATATTCTGTGATTTGGTGATTCTTCTACACCAAGGCATCTCCTCATCTCCAACACCTCCCTGAACCCAGGGAAAACCTATCCAAGGCCATTTCCTAGGATTTAAGGGTACAACCTAAAAGCAACTTTCAAGTACAGGTTTTTCACACCATGTCCTTAAATTGTTACAGCAAAAAGGCAAAGTGACTGCTGTGAGAAGCAGAACTCACCCATTTTTACCACAGTAATTGTTATAGAAATTACAGTTAATAAAACACAAGACATTGCCAGTGCCAGTCAACTGCAAGAACTTTTCTGAGAAATTATAAATCAATGCTCTTGACAAGGTTATTATTAGGATTCCTGAAGTAATAACCTGAGACACCCCAAAATTTGTTTTTTCTTATTTAATGTTCTTCTTCTGAGAAGAAAAGGTTTTGTCCTGGCCTGCCTTGCTTTATATACAGCACTCACTCCTCCTCTCCCCCACTTCCCCAGCTTAGCATTAATCAGGGCAATTTCAAAATAAAGGATTCTGCATATTGTGTCAGCAAGTTAAAAATTGTAATATTGTTTTAATGTTAAAATCACTCCAGATACAATACTTCCTGTGTAGTGTATTTCATGGCTCATTTGCTTCAACAGATATTAAGCTTCAGTCAACAATTAACTACTGACACCTTTATTTATTTATTTTTTTAAACCAAGAAGATTTAGAAGAAGAGCTGAAAGCACAGCTTGGATTTATTAGATGGATGCTAATTTGATGTCACCAGTTTATTTCATTTCTATCAAGTACCCATTCTTGTGAATGATTGGGTCACTCGACCCACATTTCAGATGAACTGAAACCCAGATTTGAGCACATCTTCCAGCCCAAAAATTGCTGCAAAAGTGCACCAGTTTAAAAGACCATTTGAACTGTTAATTGTGTATCACTTAGCACACGAGATCATTCCCAAACACAGCCAATGTGTAAATGGGGTTTTGGATTCAGCACTTGTGGTTTTCTGCAAGGACCACACGGGCACTGCCTTCAGGCTGGCTCTACCTGCAGTTTCATGGTGCTACCCCTGGGACAGAAGCCCATTCCTGAATCAAAAGGCATTTCCATGGTGACAACAGCAAAATCAAGCTGTCATCAGAAGACTTCACCTCTCTCTGTCCAATCCCCATCAGAAGGATGCAGAATCCCGGAATGCTTTGGCTTGGAAGGGTCCTTAAACACCATCTATTTCCAACTCCTCCAAGAGATGTGAACCTAAGCCATATTTTGCACTTCATGAGGCATTTCCATCTCTCAGAAGCCTTGGGAAACGTTTTTGGATCACTGGCTTGTACCCAAACGATGTCAGGAACACAATGTGACACCAGCCAGGGAGGTCTGGCCCCAAGTCCAGAGCAGAACAATTAACAAGATGATGTAAACATCTTGTAAACATCTTTGTAAAGAACTAAACCCTCTTGGAAATCTCTACTCCTAGTGAAAACTGAGCTATAGTTCAGTGGCAAAGTGTGATGCACCACAAAGAGTGCCAGACCACATTCCACTGTGAGCATTCATGGAAGGACACCTGGGAGATGTTTCTGGAAGAAATTTTTCCCTGATTTCCCCACATTTCTCCCTGCAAAGCCTTGCATTCCTTCATGTGTGATCTGTGAGGCTGAACACAGGTTGCCCTGGGAATTTAATGCACTGGTTACTCAGCTTTTTAATGTTTTAGAATACTCAGCAGTGACAGCAGATATGGCAAAGGCTGTTATTATGTGCTGTTTATTAAGCCTTATTCATCTATTTATTAGGACTTATTATGTGCTATCTGTTTATTAAGATTTAGTCCTCTGTTTATTAAGACTTACTAAAAGGAGTCATAGAATCCCAGAATGGGATTAAAGCTCACCCTGTCCCACCCTCTGCCATGGGCAGGGACACCTTCCATTATCCCAGGTTGCTCCAAGCCCTGTTCTGGAACACTTCCAGGGATCCAGGGGCAGCTACAGCTTCTCTGGGCACCCTGTGCCAGGGTTTAAACACCCTCACAAGGAACAATTCCTTCCCAATATCCCCCCCAACCCTGCCCTCCTTCAGCTTAAAGAGTCAATCCATAAGTTGTTAAAGCAGAAACTCAAAAGATGTTTCCACAAAGATATTTGTTCCTTCCCAAAATCATGTAAAGATGCACACTTTATTTCCCTTTAAAGAGTGGCCTCACACACATGTTGATCCCTCAGTTTTAACCTCATTAATATTTCAGAGGGAGAGACAACAAGAGCAGAAGCTGCTCCAGAGGCTACAATTGTTTTACGACGGAGTATCCCAGATCCAAGTGGCTTGCAGGCAACACAGACAAACACCACGTTCAGAAAAGGTAATTTATAAAGCTCATTTATGGATTTCTCTCTGCAGTTACTTGTGGACTAGGCAAGCTGTAAAATGTTGGAGACAACCTCCCTCAAAAAAAACCCAAACCAATATAATCCATTATTTATTAAGTGATCAGCCGTGGACCAGACTAAAGACTAATTTTTAACCGCCTTTCCCAACTTCCTATAGATAAAGAACATGTTTGTAAAGACAAAAAAAATAAATAAATATATATATATAAATAAAAATGCAAGGTACCCAGAGTGCAGCTAATGGGATTTGACGCTGGCTTTAATTTTAATGAAGAAAGTTGCCAGTAGCAACAAAACTGTCAGCAGCAGCCAAGCACCATTAATAAAGACCCAGACAACATTAGTGGCACGGCAACAGTACAAAAGGTTCCCCCCCGGTTCATGCTGTGCTAAATTGGCTGCCCAATTTTTCTTAAGTGTCCATACTATTTAGAAGACAATTTATTAATTTTTGTCATCCATTGTCACTTGACAGGCCATCATTTTGCATCCCGAATTTGAGATGAAAACTAATTGAAAAGACTGGCAGTATTTATGAGGGGTATTATTTGTCAATTATGGCTGCTGATGATCCCAGGTCCTACCAACTTTAACACTCCGTGTCTGGGTGATGTCAGCCGGACCTTTTTTGATTTTTTTTTGTCATTTCCATGTTAGTTCTAGGAAAGTGACAAAAAGCAATGATAAAATCAATTCAGCAAACTCGTTAAAGAACAGGGGCCCATCAATCCCTGCTCTGAAATCACTGGTGTGGCCTGGGGAATCACAGCTTTCCAGGACACCTTCCAGGGAAAAATCCCCATCTCTTTGTTCCCTACAAGCAGGACAAATTTTCAAATACTCCATAATTGAAATTAACCCTGCAAATTTACCCAGAAAGGGAAGGTTTTACTCTCTTCTCACTGCCCATAAAATGTTTCTTTTCAAGTCTGAACACTTGAAAAGCCCTCAAATTCCTAAATGCAGGGAGTCACAGAAACACAGAATATTCTGAGCTGGAAGGGACCCACAAGGATCAGAGTCCAGTTGTTTCATTCCAGCTTTATTGCACTGATAACTCTTGCCCAGCCTTTCAGAAAGGTTCTCCTACTTCCACCTTCACAGACTTCAAACAATGATATAAAACATCCCGGGAAAACCCCAGTGTTAAAACAGCAAAGAAAATGAGGTTACACCACCCATCTCAAGCCTTTTCTGCTTCCACCACCCGTGGTGGAGCCCAGGGTGAAGCAGCTGTGACCTGCAGCCCATGGTGGAGCTGAGATTTACCTGAATCCCACAGAAAACCCCACACCAGAGCAGGGAGATGTCCAAAGGAACCTCTGGTCCCATGGGAAGCTCCTGTTGGATCAGGGTCCTGGCAGGAACCATGGAGAAAGGAGCCAAAAGTGGAGCAGTTCCTACAGGACTGACCCCATGGATAAAGGGACCCACACTGGAGAGTTCCTACAGGACTGACCCCATGGATAAAGGGACCCACACTGCAGAGATCCTACAGGACTGACCCCATGGATAAAGGGACCCACACTGGTGAGATCCTACAGGACTGACCCCATCGATAAAGGGACCCACACTGGGGAGATCCTACAGGACTGACCCCATGGATAAAGGGACCGACACTGCAGAGATCCTACAGGACTGACCCCATGGATAAAGGGACCCACACTGGTCAGTTCCTGAAGGACTGAATCCATGAAAAAGGGACCAGATGGTGAAGGATCTCTCCCTACCCTTATCCCAATCTATGGGCCTATTTCCTAAGTTTTGAAAGGCTACAAAATGCAATTTATCTCTTTCCTCCCTAATTCTCTATTCAGCATCAGTAAATCTTAGTATTGATTTAAATATGGATATTCTTTAACTCGTCCTGTAACATACTCCACTTGCTTCTGAAGATCTGAACACTTGAAGATCACAGCTAAAACCTGATTTAAACATTTCTTTAGGTACGAAGCACATAATTTCCTTTACCAAAAGCAATTAAAAAGCCAGAAACTTTCATCCACCATACCAAGTTTTCCCTAACATCTATAGCAAAATGGGCATTAAGGAAAAAAAGTGCATTTTCAAAACAAAAACTTGAAATTACAACTACATTGACATATATTTATTAGTCTCTATATAAATGATAGTTTTTTATATCTCTATTTGCAATATGGTGTTGATAAATAAAAAATCCAGCGACAATTAAACAAGAAGAATTTTCTTCTATCAGAAAACCAAACAAGTAAACAGGAAACCAACCCAGCTGAATCCATCCAATTAATCCACACCTTTTCCAGAAAACACTGCCAGCTTTGCTTTAAAAAAAAAGAATCAGAGATAGAATTGCCTCATCTCTTACATTTCAGAGGCAAATTCAAAGCAAAAGCTTTTTCCCTCCACTGTTTCCTGGAATAAAAATATTGTGCATTTAGTTACCCTTCTGCATGAGGTAACACCATCCAAGGTTGATGTTCATTTGCAATATAAATCCTCAACCTGGAAAACATTTTGGCACGGTTCTCACATCAGGGATGATAATTATGTTCTTTCCTTCCACTGTATTCATGCCTGGTTTCTCTCACTCACAGAACACACAACTGAGTCTCTTTGGGGGATGGGAAAGCTCTTGGCTCTCTCTGGATCACCTCCAGTGGCAAGATGCAAACCCAAAACTATGAGGAGCTCCATGTCCCCTTGGAGCCACCTCTAAAGGTGAAGATTTCACAGCCCCTTCAGGTATTTGCTCCAATATTTGAACCGGGTGGGAAATAACCCTTTTCTGCATCTCTAATTGGAATTTCTCCTGTCCCAAATGTGTCACAGACTCACTTCCTCCACCCTTCCTATCAATTAGCAGGGAGGTACGCAACAATTTGCCTTCCTGTGCTGGGATGAGGTGCACATCCTGCACAACTGAGGGGCTTCACAAACCAAAACCATCACAGCACAGCAGCTGCAGGGCTCTGTGACCCATTCGGACAACCTAGAGGTTATTCCAAACTGGAACAGCTTCATTCTGCCATCACCAATGTCTTTTATGCAGTTACACTGGGCCATCTTAACTCATCTGTTCCTAATTCAACTTCCAGGAAGATCCTAGAAAGGCGTAGGTGTGCACACAGAAGCTTGGATCCCTAAAGAACTGTAGCCAAACTAAAAATGCATATTGCTGCTGAAATGCCAAAGAAAGAGGGAAACTTTACCAGGCTATTAAAGAGGGCACAGAAGGATAATGCTTTATGTATTTTCAAAAAGAATCAAGCCATTCTGGCATTGAGAAGCCTGAGTTACATTTCCTAGTGCTGACACTGAGATTAAGGAGAACCAGAGCTCATTCGAAGCCCGGAGTCGATGCCCTGAGACACAGGAATCTTCATCTCCAATTCAAACACTCCAGAGGAAGGCAAAACACACAAACTTGCTGGGGAACCTTGTTCTCCTGCAGCAGGCATCCCTGTCTACAAACCCATCCCAGTGCCACGAGCCTACTGTAAACACAGCAAGAAAGCTCCTCTCCCCAGTGCATCCAGAGAAGGACAGAGCTTTGATGGAGGATAGATTTGACATCCCAGTCCCCTTCTGACGGGGTCTCTGGTGTCGAGGTGACCCCAAGGTGTTGGAAAGTCTCTTTTTCCCAGCCCCAAGATTGAAGAAGACGACAGGATTCCTTGGCTCTCATTCTCAAGGTTGTTTATTTTGTTATCTATGCCATTCTTTCTCTGACTTGCTGAGATCTGTCCAGCAGGTTGGGTTGTGGCACAGTCCCTGCCCTTGGGGTGGTGTTGGCTTTTTGTACTAAGAACTACCTGTACTTTATTTACAATAATTTTCCAATACTATAACCTATGTTAGACAGTCTGTCTCTACTCTAAACCAATCCAAAAGTGCCACCATCACAGCAGAAAATGGAGGCCAAGAAGAAGAAGAAGGACAGGACACGCCCAGATTCCTCCATCTTGCCTCCTGAACCCCCATTCTAAAATCCCCAAAATTCTACATTTTCACGGTGTGATAAATTCACTAACATTATATTCAAACCCTTGTCGCTTGTAACTCCTCACACAAAGTTGGTAATTGTTTCCATGGGTCAAAATTGAAGGCACACGTGTTTGTGACTCCATGCCAAGGTCTCTGAACCCCTTTGCCAGGGTCTGGAGTCATCCAGGGCAGCCAGAGGAATGTCCTGGGTTCTGACACCCTTCATCCACCTCAATGGGCAGGAACTTGACACCTTTTACAATCGTGATGCTTTTAAGATACGTGGCTAAAGTTTCTCCTCTAGTGCAAGCAAACCAGCTCAACCCACAACATAAAGGTGATAAGGCCACCAAAAGAAAACAGAGCAAAACCTAATTTATCTTCCCTGTATTGTCAAGGTGAATTACACAGCAGAAGAAATTAAGGGTCCTTTGTCAGCATCCCAACTTTCTGGAGAAATGCCCCATTCCTCTGACTAAATCCACCTTTGTAACCTCTTTGTTGGGAAGTGTCAGTGGCGGATCAGCGCCGGGCAGGGTGACGGGCGCACAGAAGCTATCGGGGCTCCGATCTGGAGCTCACCTCCACGTTAACTCCTACTGCTAATTCATCATCCCACCACGACAGCCTGGCTGATTGGGATCCTGGCAGGACAATACAGGGCCAGGCTGACCACCAAAGCCCAGCCCAGGGGAGGAGGGGCTGACAGGCACGCCATGGAGAAGGCCTGAGATAAGTGCTGGCTGTCAGCGCAAGGACAAAGAAGGGCAGGCCCTGGGGAGAGAAAGGAGATAAAAAAAAACCTCGACAACTGCTTTATCTGATGAGGGTTATGGCTAATTAATTATAAACTCAATTACCTAACCCTTACTTCAGCAGTCTCTATTCATTAAGAGATAAAACCTGACTGACTGCTAACTTTCCCTTGCACACCCGCACGCACAGCACGCCGGATTCGGGTTTGCACACTTTGCCCCACGATTCCTTAAAAAAGCTCTGCAAAAGCCTTGTCCCTGTCAACTTTGTGCTGGCAGGATGGAAGATTCCTCCTTTCTTTCCTTCCCCCCTGCCACCCAAGGCACCCTCTGTGGCGCCATGGGAGGGCCAGGCCTCCATGCTGTGCATTGGCATTTAAAAGCAAAGCCCTGGCATTAAACAATGGGCATTAGGGACATCAAAGCTCCCTTTTCACACCAACTCCCTGCTGCCTCCCTGGGCTTCTGATCTGCTCCACATTTCCAACTGAGCTTTTAATTTTGGGTGCTAGAAGCTTGGTGGAGCAGCTCAGCGGCGTCAGCTGAACGTTATTCTTCCAAAGTTTGAAGGTAGCCACGAAAATGAGAACCATGAACTCTAAAACCCCTCAGCCAAGCTGAGGCTTGCTAACAACACGAGCTGAATTTTGCATGTAAGGTAACAAAAATGTCTGTTTTATCACTGCTCAGATTCCAGCTGCCTTCCTGCCGTGCTTGGCCTCTCCTCCAGCTCGAGTTCTTGCCCCCATGCCTCGTGCTTGACACAGGCTCAAACATCCCTGTGGAATCAATGCTGCCCATTAAAGGAAGGCTCCTCTTAATCTCTTTCCAAAGCTGCAGACCTGTCTCGCTCCCACCTTTTGAATCCATGGATATTCTCAAATCCACGCTTGGCTCCGGCTGCCCTTTGCTCTGGCTTTTCCATTTCTACAGGATAATGTTCTTTACTCACATATTTTAAAGAGAGAGGTCTCATCTATATGTGTGTGTGCACATCCATAATTATCCATATTTATATGAAAAAACAAGGTGACAACATTCACATGACGCTTCACATCAAAACTTTTTCAAGAATAATTTCTTCCACTCTACAGAACAAGGGATCCCAGCTCTGGGTCTGTTTCTCACACTTAGTCCTATTTCAAATCCCTGTAAAGTGTATTAATGACACAAGATTTTGGTTCATTCATGGTGTATGACCTTCTGGGTCACTTTTCCATAATTTATATGCACCAAACGAAATAAAACACCACAGTCAAATAATCAGTCTGGGCAACACACATTATTTAAGCCCTTGGCAGCCAAGACACTGTTGTTGTTGTTGTTGTTGTTATATTTTGGGCTTTATTATTATTATTATTATTGTTATTGTTATTCGGTCTTAGTATATGGTCTTGGTTATTACCTTATTAAACAGGATTTATTTTACTAACACTCATGGTTTTGGACTTGAATGATGTGGTCCAATGGTTCACCTCGCTCCTGTGATGCTTAGGTGTGGCAGTGCTTTTCTGAAACCTGTTCCAGCATTTGACTCCCTTCCTCCTTTGTCCTGCTGACAGCCCAGGCCTTCCTTATGTCCCTTCTTTCAAGACTTCCCAAAGAAGATAAAAATATGTGGTCATACAAGCTTCACAGAGAGACTTTTTCACTCTGTAATGTAACAACTTCAGATTGTTGTCTCATGATTTTAAAGCGTATCACAAAGACAAATTCAGCTATAATTAAAAGCTGTCTGCTTTGATGGAGCCTTTCAAAATCTGAAAATAAAAATTCTTTAATACCATAACCCCATGGAGCAGCCAACTCAACTTTGTTTATCTTCTAGGTAACATGACAAATAATAATATCACCTACCATAAGCTATTCTGAACATCAACTCCATACCTTCCCTCACCATAACCAATTCCATATCCAATTCCTATTCACTTTCTTGCTCCCCTTTTCCATTAAGTTGGAAGGCTTATGCCATGCTTTTATGGTTGAGTTCTTCCCACTTAAATTTGCTCATAGATCCCTGTGATCTTTTGAACTTCTTTTGAACTTCCTTGGCAGCACACACCACACTGCAAAATCACCCACGTCTGAATCACCCTGTGTTGCCTCTACCCCCTCTGACCAACAATTCTGAAGATATTTCCAAATCACAGAATGGTTTGGGTTCAAAAGGATCTTAAAGATCATCTCCTTCCAACTCCCCTGCTCCATTAACAAAGTTTTTAGATCAATCCCATTCCCTGCAGCTCTCACTTAATCCTTCACCCAATAAATGCAATTATAGGTGATTAGTATATCTCGAATAAAAATAAAGTTTTCTGGCTGCATTCTGAAATATTAAGACGAAGGTCTGCACTGGCTTTATTTGGAGTTATTTATCTGAGGTTGCCATGGTAGCTGACACCTCTGGTCAAATCCCAAACTCAAACTGCAGGGAAAGGCAGATGCACCCATCCCCTTCCCTTTGTTTCTCATAATTGTAACAATCCCATGAAATCCCTACAGCAAAGGAATGCACCAAGCAACAAAACCAGAAGGTCTCATTTGCTTCCAAGCTCCCTTCCACCACCCTTCTCCCTCTCTTCTGGGGCTGTAACTCTCCCCTGTTTTGACACGAGCACAAGTCCATCTCTGCTCTGACCTCCCTCTCTAGGGATGTCTATGGAGGAGTTCACTGCTCCCTCTTTATCCAGCTTTGCTGCAAATAATGACCATTTTGAGTCTCCCCCCCTACACATATTCACTTTTATGTACTCCTATAACTTTTTATCTAAAGGAAGATGTTTGTACTTTCAACAAATTACAGCTTAAAAGAAAGAAACAGAAACATTAAAACAATCCAATGCCGTTTTCCATCAACAATTCCACGCAGCTCCTTAACTTAAAAATATAAACTAGGCTTGAAACAACCCCACACTCTGCAAAAACTGTCCTCTCAACTGCCTTCCCATCACACCAAGAGGATTAGGGAAAAAAAGGAAGACTTGTCCCATTCATCAATAGAGGAGTTATTCATCCGAAGTTTATTATCTCAGGTAATTTGATCAATACACTTCACCTTTATAGTCCCGTTGTCCTTGTGAGCAAAGCATTTTGCCTTTTATAGTGAGATGGCTATTATGAAGGCTATTCACAGGGAAATTCTCTGCAGTTAAAAGTTTTTCCAATTAACTACATTTAACACCACCGAAGCCATAAAGCGGCGGTTACATTTCACGTCGTTGTTGTCGGAGTGTGGCGGCGCTCAGGAGGCAGGCAGAGCACATTTGGCAAAGACATCCACCAACACTTTGGGATGGCAGTCAAGGAAAGCCTGCCAGCTAACAGAGAAAGACTTTTTCAGTGCAGAGTCAGGAATGTGCACCACAAACAAAAATAATAAAAGGTGGATCAGTAGAAAGCCTTGAGAAAATCACAGAGAGGTGCCTCAGCCCTTGGAATGCTCCTCAGATCAATCCTTCTCCTTTCAGGCAGTGTCAGAACTAACTCCTGGAATGGTCTGGATTGGAAAGGACCCCAAAGCTCATCTGGTTCCACTCTCCACTCCACACCTCCCACCAGACCAGGCTGCTCCAAGCTCCATCCAGCCCAGCCTTCCTTTGTTCCCTCCTGAGTTTCGTCACCCCAGAAAATTGTGGCGTTTATATAACTGAGATATGAACTTCCAGGGAATCACAGCATGTGAGGACAAATTCCCTGAAGTCCTCTAGGTTAGGTTCTCCAAACCCCTCATCCCACACATGAGCTGCCTCCTCCTCGCTTCCTAACCCTCACAAAGGACAGGGCAAAAGGCTTCAAAAGAGAAGCAAAGCACCAAATTCCCAGGGATCGGCTGTTCTAAGGAGAGAAACCTCTAAAAACTCGCTCGAAAATAAAAAATTATTATTCCTTGTGAGATATCCTCAGAACAAACTAGTTCATTAAAGTCATATCAGCACTTGTAATTGGCCCTTGTTGGCCAATAGAAGGAGACATTTGCAACTTTTCCCAGGAAATTATATTCTAAATCCTTCATAAGGTGGACCTTGTCCTTTTCTGAGGAAACTTGATAGCAGTCTTTAGTATTCACTGGCATAATTAGGACTGCAGTTAATTTCATTAAATTCTCTTGCTGCTAAATGAAGCAGATTATGAGACATCTTTTATTGCAAGGCATGAAATTACAGCCTGTCAGCTGCCAATGGTAGAGTAAAACTAATGAATTACAGGGTAAATAACACCAGAATTAACCAGCCAATTTAACATAGCAGAGAACAAAGTCATTTTTACTTGGAGCCACCACTGCTGGGATCCCTTTCAGCTGAAAGGGAACCAACCTCGAATCTAAATAACCAGGAAAGCCACATTTCTTGGGCAGCAATGCTAAAAAACCAACACTGCCAAGAAGTTGGGAGAAAATTGGTCAGATAGGTACAGAAAGGCATCGCTAAAATATTTAAATTGTGCTATGTCCAAGTAGCTTGTGCTGATGCATTATCCTTTACCCAGCCCAGGAAAAAGGGCAGGGGAGCATTAATTTGTTGCTATTATAACTGGTTTAATGGGGCCAGCTCTTCCCAGGCAGCACGAGACACAATCCCCATTAATGAGGGACAGACACACTGTGGGGAGATAATTAAAGGAAACGGAAAGCAGGTGCAACCAGCCACTTCCATCTCCTACTCCTGTCCTTCCAAACCTCTGGCACAGGGCACAGGAGGTGCCTTCTCTCTGCACAGCACTCTTCCTGCCTGGAGGGAAGGATGGATGCCCCTCTGAGCTCTGACCAGGAGCTCCCACGATTCAGAACTCTTCCCAACACACTCCTCAAGCCTGTCAGGCTGTTGGACACACACAAATTTTTGGGGCTGAGGAGAGAGATTTGCTGTGTGTAGGTTGGTGTCTCACCCCCACACCACCTATTTTTAAAATTACCTTAAATTATTCTTATTTTAGAATTTTACTTAACCCTAGTTGTAGAAGGAACAAACCCCTCATCTGCACTTACATGGAAATGTGGAAACAGAGGCTGAGGAGAAGAATGGCAAAGTGCTCATCCCCACTCAAACAAAGGGAGATACCTGAGTGCCTGGACAGCAGAAAGAGTCCCACAACCCTGGCTATATAAACCAAAAAAAACCCAAAGGAAAAGGTAAATAAAGCTTTCATCTCAAATTAATGCTCTCGCTTTTCTGATGCAACCCAAGGATTGTTTTTCCTACAGCAGGTTTCTCCATCTCCAGGGAACAGAGTCAAGGTACATGAGGGGTCAGCAAGAGAGAGAAAGCCCCTGTTATTATTTGCTGATCATTTCCTTATTTTAGCAAACATTTCAGATCTGTCATCAGTCCTACACCAACAAAAAAGGTTTTAAAATGATGCTTCTGCTTGCTTTTCCAACAGGTTTCTGAGAGACACCACCTCAAGTCACCTTTGCAGCCTTTTAGAGCTTTAAGTTCAACATCAGCCAAGTTTGATGGAGAGGCAGGAACACCAAGGGGGTGTTCTGGAAGGTTTTGTGAAGTTGCAAATGTGCTTGCAAGACTGAAAATCCCTGATTTAAGAGACCAGACTGCAGCTGGAATATTCTGCTGGAGGATGGAGCAGGAGCCCTCCTGCACTTGGTACCAGCATAGCACAAACTGTTCCTATCTCACAGACAAGGCAGGGTAAAAAAACTCATGCAATTTGTCCTCATAGTGGAAAGTGTTCCAGGGGGTGGAATGAGATGAGCTTTAAGGTCCCTTCCAGCCCAAATCATTTTGTGAATATATGTTTGACTTCTGTTTTTAACAGAAAAGCCTGAGATGCTCACTGACTTTCCAAAAAAAATATTTACATTTAAAACTCCAAATGTAAATGTACAAACCCTACCAAGAACAACTAAAGGCAAACAAAAGGAGAACCACAGAGCAGAATTTGTGAACACCTTCCACTGGAGGGGTTGCTCCAAGCCTCAGCCATCCTTCACCTCCATGCTGAAGCTTCACCTCCATCCTTGTCTCCATGCTGGAGTGGGAAAAGGAGAGAGCAGGAGCCCAGGAAAGCCAAGCAGGCACTGAACACTGCAGAGTGGTAGAACAGCAAAATTCCTGTGCCACCACTGCTGATGCCACTCCAGAGCTCTTTGGGAGCAGGACACCAGCACCATTCAGGAGGAGAAATTACCTATCCAAAAAACCATTTTGGGCCAAAGAGCAAACCTTCAAGCAAACCTGATTTTAGAAGTTCCAGTCCATGCCAAGAGCTCAGGAATGGGGTTTCCCTGGCAACCAGGTTCTCCAAGCACACACATGTGTTACACAGGCAAGATTTACTGCTCCCTGGAGCTTCTGCCCAGCACACCCAGCTCACCAGACCCCTTCTCCACGTGTGTCTGAGAACTGATCCTGCCCTGCAGTCATCCCCAGCCCATGCAGGTCCTTCCACACTCCAGGCAGAGAGATGCTGCCTCTCCTAATTTCCTCTTTCTTTACTCTGTGTGGTTTCAAATTCCCACCATATTTCAGGCAAACTTTTTAACAACTACTCTGGACCACCACTGATGCCTTGCCTCCAGCAGAGGGAAGCTCAGCAGTCTGATAGCATGAATGCATCAGCTCCAGGGGTGTTCCTGAGCTCCACAGACCCAGAGCTCCAGGAGTGATCAGCTGGAACCAGCTCCAGGCACCAGGAAGGAGCTCCAGAGGCACCCAGGAATCAATCATGGTATTTCCTGCTTGGAGACACCAGCACCTCCAGAGCCAACAACTCTGGGGACTGCTGGGCCACTTTCTCAGAGACCCTCAAGATTCCTGATGTTACTGAGAGCATCACCTGGTTTTTATTCTCACCTCCTGTCTCCTTCAGAGTCTTTGGTCAGTATTTTCCCTCCTCCCTCTCACCTGATTAGTACAGATTTTGCTTCTCACAGCAGCACAAGTTTCCATTTGAGCTCTGTCCCTCCAGTTTTCCATCCCACTGTTATTCTTTCCCCTCTTCTCTTACCTCCAAAGCCCCTTGTGTTTGTCTACCTTCAGCTGCTGCAGAAAATAGGGAGCTTGGAATCCTTGTGCTGCACAAACAGGTAAGAAACCTCTTCCTTCAGAACACCACATCAACATTAAAAACTGCCACTTAATTGGAGCTAAGTGTGACTTAATCTGTATCAGGAATTACTCAGAGCAATCACTGGGCTGCAAGATTAAAGCACCAACAGCAGTGATTGTGCGCCTATTATTTCTCAGCTAGGAATATTTTGTCATTCATGGCAATATTCAGTATTGCCATGAATTCCCAACTCACAGCAGCATTTGCTGTGCAAAGGGCAAATTCATAAAATGTTCCCAAGCAGTTCCTTGCCTTGCATCAGCTTAAACAAACACAAAATGTCAATTCTCAGAATGCTGGGCACACTTCAGCACTGGAGGGATGCATATCTCTCCTGCCACAGCAGGAAGGGGTTGTGCAGCTCACCTGCCTGACATAGCAGAGGAAATCTGAAAATCTGTGTCTTCAGGAGATCTGGCTCACACAAAAAGTCAATATACACATATAACTCCAGATCTTCAGACTCAGACTTGAATATTTATTTAAAATCAAACACACCAACCATACATATCTGTGCATTTACTCAGTTTGCATCCCAGTTTGCTCAAAGCTCAGCTATTAGCCAATGATTTCCAGTGCATCTCTCCCTTCACATAAAAAGTTGTTTTGTTTTTAATTTGGCCATGAAACAGCCTGTACAATTTTGATTCCTACAGTGATGATACCTGCCACCTTAAACAATCCCTGCTCCTTCCGATCTCTCCATTCCAATGTATTGCTCACTTCAGACAGCACAATTTCTAAACAATTCAACCACTTTGGTAATTTTGGTTGATTTTTCTTTCCAATACCTCCCGCACTTGAAGATTTCTTAATTTCCCTCCCCGCCAAATACTCACAGAGAAGAGAGCATTAGATGTTAATCTAGCTCCTTGATTTGTAGCAGTTCTGCACTTCTCTACCCAACCATTTAAATGCTGTCATTCATAATAGGGTGATATACTGTACTATAAACCCTTTTGCAAATGGTACGTCTTGGTATTTTTCTTTTGTGACAAAGACTCATATTAGTTATAAAGGGGGAAGAAATGGACTCAGAGCTCAGATCTACCTACATAATCTCAACAGGCTCTCCCCTTCTTTAAAAGAAAATCCACACCCTCTTCCTTAAAGAAAACCGAAATCACTAAGCTTTTCTTTTTCCTGGTAGAGAACGTTCCGTGGTCTGACAGCCCCTGGAGTTCAGCAGCTTCCTCCTGTAGCATTAATCCTGAAACCACACAATCCCAGACTTGTTTGGGTTAGAAGGGACCCTAAAGTCCTACTACCCCTGCATGGGCAGGGACACTTTTCACTCTCCCAGGTGGCTCCAAGCCCTGTCCAGGCTGGCCTTGGACACTTCCAGGGATGCAGGAGCAGCCACGGTGTGTTTGAGGCCTCATGTCAGATCCTGGCCTTGATTTCAGGGACAGGAGCCTATCCCTGGGGGCCACTGGAGAAGTGTCATGGTGAGGTACCCAAAGCACACAAAAGCAAAAGACTTTCCAAATTTGGGTTAAAGCAGCAGAAGTTTGAGTGGGTTTTAGTCCAGGTTCCATTCTGGGTCATTTTCCCACACTGCCCTTGTTTTCCTGGTTCTTTTAAACAAGCATGAAAATACACTTTTCAAGCAGACACATGGCACTGTCCCCAGAGCTGGGCCAAGCTTAGTGCCCTTCCAGCTAGCCCAGACCACACTCTGGCTTTAGGGCTTGTTAACACCCCCACAGAGCAGATCCAGCCCACATGGCAGCTTTTAGCCAAACACATTTGGATAAACTCTCAATTAAGATGTAGCGAGGCTGAATCAAAATATTTTACATCTGCTGTGTTTGCTTCATGCACTTAGTTGGAAATTCTATCAAAAAACCAACTGAGTTTCCTGGCAGGTTTTAGTCTGTATTAAACCACTCTGTCTGTTCCTCACTGGAATAGCTTCTGGTCAGGAAAACCAAACCCCAAAGTGTGTGTTTGCATTACTTTAGTCTTCTCCCTAACAGTAGTAACAAATTTCATTTCAAGCTTTACAGCTTTAGGAAGTCTGTAAGTGAAATATATCCAGGGCATCTGATCATGACACCCATTCCCAATTTATCACCATGCAAAGGATCCTTTACAATAAACAAAGCACTAAATTATAAGATTTTTCTCCCTGTTTTAACTCATGCAAAATAAATGGAGATTTTATTTCTAAGAATTGCAATTTAATTATAGAATCCTTGAGAAGTTTGGGTTGGAAGGGACCTTAAAGACCATAGAAATTCCACCTCCTGCCATGGGCAGGGACACCTTCCACTATCCCAGGTTGCTCCAAGCCCTGTCCAACCTGGCCTGGAACATTTCCAGGGATGTGGCATCCACAGTTTCTCTGGCCAACCTGTGCCAATCATTCCCTTTAAATTCAAAATATTTAAGTACCAACATCTGGCCTGGCTGCTGAGACTGTTCTAAAGATGTGCTGATAATTACTGCAGTCACAGGATTTTTTTTTTTAAAGCTGGTTTAGAGAAAACAGTATTTAAACCAAAGTGCAAGGATTTCCATGCATATTTCAAATATCTAAACCAGTCAGAGTACCCAGACACTCAGTTTCAAACACTCCCTGCTCTCCCCCAAGCAATATTCCTTTTTCATGCCATTTATTGGTTTTAATTTGCCATTCTTCACTATGCTCTGGGAAAATATTTCCTCACACACGCTGAAGTGCCAACGCTTGAAAATGAAAAACAAACCCACAAAATAAACCAGGAAACTAGGGATGCTGGGCCAACACCCCCAATGCAGATTCACACACAATTACCACACAATTAAATGGGAGCAAAAGAATGATGAAAATACTCAGAATGCCCAAAGTTTGCTTTGTTCAAAAAATTAGGCTAAAGGGCTTTAACTGCGTGCTGTTCAGTTTACTCTTTTGATTGCTTTACCACTATGTAAATCAATTTGTTAATGTTCCTTACAAAATGCATGAGCCAGTTATACTGACAAACACACAAAGCTCATTCGTAATTAGCAGTTAATTAGTACGAAGGAACAGATGCTGTTAGAGTTTCAGCAGGCGAACAGGTTCTGTAAACAATGCTTATAAATCTAAATGAATTTATTAACCACAATGCAACTGTCAACGTTTTGCTGGCAACCATACAAATATGGTGGAATCCCCAAAACATCTTTACAACATATTAATAATCATTGTGTCAACCCCAGTCTATCGGGCAGCCTCACTTGCTAACTGTCAGAAGCTTCCTACTTAATCTTCTGGTGTCGCTCCTCAGGACTAATTCCTGCGGCCCTGGGAGAAAGAGCTGCAGCCACCAAAGCCAGCCCAGATGTGCATGGATTCTCCTCAGAACAAAGGTGTTTTCCCACTGCCTCCCTGAGCGAGCCCATCGTGCTAGATGGCACCTGGCCCAGAGCATGGGCACCCTGCTCATTTGGGCATTGGCTCCAGGTGATCCTTAAAGGTCTCTTCCAACTCAACCCATTCTCATTCCAGATTTCACCCACTGAAAAATAAGTAAAAGGCTGGTTCTTCCTGCTCTCCTGGCTCATTTGGGGATGTCCCCACAGCCAGCACTGAGCTGCTGCTGACACAAGGGATTGCAGGGAGTTCTGGCAGCTCAGAAGGGCTTTAGGTTGGTTATCAGGGAGAGGTTCTTCCCTCAGAGGGTGCTGGGCACTGACCAGGCTCCCCAGAGCTCCAGAAGCATTTGGAAGCACTGCCAGGGATGCCCAGGGTGGGATTGTTGGGGTGTCTGTGCACAGCCAGGGGTTGGATCCATAATCCCTGTGGCTCCCTTCCAGCTCTGGATATTCTGATTCTGTGGTTATAAACTCATGCACTCAGCCACTGACTGATACCATTGATTTGTAGGGTTTTTTTTGATTGCCTGGGTAGATGAAGGTGGCTCAAATAAAGAGATTGCATCTTGTAAAGCATTTTCTAGATGCAGCTACTGAAGCACCATCTCTAATCACAGGCTTTTGGCCAGGGGCCAGCTCAGACCCTCAGGGCAGCAGTGAAGATCCCTCAGTGCCCTCACTGCTGTCACTCTGCATGTCACACTGACATGCCACCCTGATATATTACACCATTTCAGCACTGGAAAATTCCAATAAAATTTTTAAAGTCATATTACAGCTTTTTTTATTGATGTTCTCTTTTACACCTCCATTGCTTTCGCTCATTCCCTCCTCCTCTGACACCTCTTCCCCATGTTCTGGCCCATGGGCACTCCAGGATTTGCATGAGAACATCCCAAATGTATTAAATCCTCCATAGTCTCACCAGAGAGACTGCCTGGCTTGCTTCCTGCAGGCTCCAGCCCTACTCACTGCATTGGTAGTGGATCCAAAATCCTGGAATTTGGGGGAGCCTGTGCTCTGCTGGAATGCAGCACCAGGCATAAGAGGAAGATGATCATGGTAGAGCCTCAGAAAAATACAAATACTCTCTCCCTTCTCTTATGAACACTGGAAAACAGATCCTTGACTGGTTTATGCTAAAGAGCAGCAGCTGCTCCTTTTATACAATAGGGATCTTCCCCCCCTTTTAAAAAAAAGATGATATTTTAGGTACGAGAAGATCTTTCACTACTATTTCTGCAGAGGGTGATGATCTCCTGGCACTCTGCTCCTGCCTGCTTCCATTCTCCTTCCACAGCCTCTCCAAGGATGCTCAACCTGATCAACACTCTATTCCAAACAAAAGCTGCAATGTCTCCTCTTGAATCTTAAGGATGAGCAAGAGCTACAATCACACCTGATGTGCCAGCTAGGAAATCATCAGCTGCTACTCAAACCCACAGGTTTGTCCCTGTCTCTTTCACAAAACACCAAGAGCATTACATTTGGACAGGATTTGAAGTAAATAATTAAATAAATAAGGAGGATGGAGTTGAACACTCCTTATTGGCAGCCATAAGCAATTATGACCCCATATCACATTAACACGTAAAAAATTTAGGAAACACGTTTATAAAACACAAAATTTCCCTCTGTTTTTTAAGTTGGTGATCTGGCTACTTTCCATTACTGCCCTACAAGACACTGTTCTCCTTTGCTCACTTGGAAGGCTGGGTCACACAAATAAATGGAATATTGTGTTTGAAATTGTGTGCCCCCTGCCCAAATCAACACTAATAAATATTTAAATACACACTTGGCTCTGGGTCACAGCCATGGGAAATAAAAAGAAAAGACAGAAAGTTAATTTCTCTGAGAAGTTCATTGATGATATTTCATTTATGGATCCTTAAGTGCACCTGTGGAACAGCTGTAGAGGGCTCACCTTGCTCTAAGAATGGCTGGGACTATCACTGCATGACAGTCCTGGGTATTTAAAGCGTTTAGAGATAAAATAACAACATTTTATCAGATGTGAAACAGAAAACTCATGTTTTAGGGACTCTGAAAAATTAGGAGACTAAAAGAAACATATTAAAAATTCAATCTTGATAAGCCAAAGGACCAAACTCCAGCTCCTTCCTGCAACCCTCAGGCATGCCAGGAAGGGAAACCAGTGAACTCCAGCAAGCAGGAGGGAGCAGATGGGAGGATCCAGCAGGACAAACGGATGCATGAGGAAAAAGAGGAATTATCTCAATCAGAGAGGCTGAGGGTCATGCCCAGCTCTGCCTGCTGTGGCCAAGGGGCAGAAGGGGCCATGCCCTTGGACTGGGAACCACATCCTTGGCCAAGGGAAGGGTTTAACACCAGGAGCTCCCGGCTCCAGATGTCCAGGTGAGCTTTTTACTGCTATTTTATTGCAAATTCTAAGGACTGCAGCTTTTCTTGGGATGGTATCTGCAACTCATCAACTGGAAAAACCCACAAACCTGGCTTTCCCAGTCAAATTAAACATTATTCCAGGCAGGTACATGGAGCTGAAGCCATTCTTCTGATGTAAGGGCACATTTGATCTAATTGGAAAAAATATTTCAAGTGCACTGGGAATAGTCACTGTTAACTGAATGCAACAACGAAAAAGGAAAAAAGAGCATGCAGACCCCAGGGAATTACCAAATCAATTAACAACTAATTCAGGAACTAATTTCTGTATTGCCTCTTAGCACAAAACTGTATCTTTAATTTCTCCTGCAATAAGCATCACCACGATAGTCCTAACACACTCTGACGCTTTAAATGAGTTTACAAGTATCTCTTTTTGATTGGCTATATAACATTATTTCTTCACAGTTCAATGCAACCATAGCCAAGTGCTCTGAAATATTTAATTATACTGGTAGCAACCAGTTAACAATTTACAGAACCACAGTGAGTACAAAACATTTTATAACTGGTAATCAGCTAATTAAAAAAAAAAAGCCAGCAAAATGTGTATGTTCTGATTATAAACAATTGCAGAGGAATTACACAGAAGATTTCAGCACTAAGAGTATTTGGCTCAAAACCATACCCTGGTGTTTGTACAAGCTGATCTGGAGACTGATTACTGTGATTAGACAGACGTGTGACAGAGGAAATTACACCTCACGCTGGAGATAAATAAATCAAACCATGTCATCTGCCAGTTCCTTGTAAATCACATCAGCTCTGAATTTGGCAAAGCTGCTCCTTGAAGACTCCCAACCCTGGCTTGAAACAACAAGTCCACAAACCTACCTGAGCACCAGGAAGGAAACACACAAACAGGAGTTCTGGAGAAGGCTCCTTCCAGGAGCTGAGGGGAGAAAGTTGGAGAGAGACTTCTCACAAGGGCCTGGAGTGCCAGGACAAGGAGAGTGGATTCAAACTGGTAGAAGACAGGGTTGGATGGGATATTGGGAAGGAATTGTTCTCTGTGAGGGTGCTGAGGCCCTGGCACAGGGTGCCCAGAGCAGCTGTGGCTGCCCCTGGATCCCTGGAAGTGTCCAAGGCCAGGTTGGATGGGCTTGGAACAACCTGGGATAGTGGAAGGTGTCCCTGCCCAAGGGGTGGGACTGGATGGGCTTTAAGGCCCTCCCAGACCAAACCATTGTGGGATTCTGTGTCCTGGAGCAGAAGCAGCAGCACAGGGGGCTGGGTCTGTGTGCAATGAACAGGGGGCTCAGTGCAGAACCACACAGCTGTAAGGAATGCAAGCAAATCCTGGGCTCTGGGTCCCTCCACATGTTTGCTGCCATCCTCCTCCTGAAATGCTTTTGGCCCTTACCTGCATGAGCCACTTTTATTTCAAAGCACAACCTGATGTTGAACTCAGAGAGAAGAGAGAAGCCATCAGATAAGCCCTGGCACCAGTGGCTGTAGCATCATCTGTCTGTCCTGTTCCTCTAGATGGCTTTTTTCACCCTGTCAAGTCACATGAATTAAGCAGGAAGAGCTGCTAAGATCACTGCTTGTTTGTTCTCTCTTCTGGTGGACTCCAAGTAAACATTTGCAGCCAGGAAAGAGCAAAGAGCATTTGCTGCTTGTGAGGACAGCCAGTCTTGGATGTGACACTTGCCTGGAGCACTGGGGTGCTCTTGTGGGAAGTGAGGATGACTAAGGACATCACTCTGACTGAGCAGATGTGGCAGATGATCCCTTTTCAGAAGCCATTTCCCAGACACTGCCATGCCTGCTGAATGCTCCCACAGCTGGACAGACAGCTGTGGGTATTTTAAGGGAAAACAGGCTCCAGGTAGGGTGATCTCACTGCTTCAGTGAAGGAGCAAGATAACAAGAGTGTTGGGTGTTATTCCATGCAAGATTTGCGTAACTGGTGCTTAAACATCCCAGCTAGGGCTAAAAATGAACAGAAATGAGGTTAGGAGTAACCTAGTCAAAAATGAGGTTAGGAAATCAGTAGTGAGGCAGAGGAAGTAGAAAATCACTACTAAAAAAGAGGCAACGCTGACCTACACCTGCAAGGAGCTGAGGAGAAGTGACAGGTTTTTTATGCCAGGTTTGACATTTGATGAGAGCATCTTCAAAGTTACTTTGGCTGAGTTTAATGATTTTTTTTTAAATTAAAATGTACATTGGGAAGTGGCAGTTTTGTTTATGCCCATCTTAAGGAAAAACTGTAACTTGTACATCAAGGAACCCTCTTCTTCATGAATAGCAAATCAGTGATGCCACCCCCCGTGCCTTGACATAAAAAATATTTGTCATTTTTAGGTCAGAGTAAAAGAACAAAAAAAAAAAAAGACAAAATACCTAATTTCATTAAGATTACTTTAATGTACTTAAATATGCCAAGCTGGCAGGCAAAGAAGGTCATTTGAAATATCACCTAAAAGTAAAGCCTGAATAAGATATTCCACTTTCTCCATTAATCCAGCCATTTGCAAACGGAGGGAAGGGAATGGATTCTGAAGTTCACCTTTGCAAGTCATGGATGGCAAATTTTTCACTGTGTCATCAATACAGCACTAACCATTAGAACATTTATTTCTAAGCCAGGCTTCCAGTTTGTCATCCCTAAATGATGCAGCAATTTGGGGCCACGAGAGGGGCAGCACCTCCCAGGCTAAGCCAAGGGTGGAGGCAACGTGTCAAGCACTGATTTTGGCCAGGTTTTGGTAAAAGAACGGCAGAGGTTATATGGCTGGAGTGTGTAATGATGTGAGCATCTGGGATTAAGTGCAAAGGGCAAAGAGGAGAAGGGCTGGGAGCAGAAAGTCAAGGCCAGCTCTTATGTATTTATTTACACTCCAGTCTGGGGGGGATGGGGGCAGGACAGAGGGGAAAAAATAATAAAAATTAAAAAAAAAAAAGAAAGGAAAAAAAAAAAGAAAGAGCACACAGCTGCCATCCCAAAAACAGACCTCCCATCTGCCACCCACGATTTGCATGTCACCTTCTCCAGGCTCATTTGTACTTCATTAACTGCCATTGACTTAACAAGATTTATGCAAATGACACCATAGGAGCTCGCTAACTCCCACTGCAATCAAGTGATTATGTATGTACAATTCTCCACAGCAATGAAAAATTAATACATGACAAGCCCCCTCACCGCTGAGCTGAGCTTCTTGCTTTTATTTTTCTTGTTGTGTGCATTTTTTTTTTTATAATTTGAATATGCCCTACTGATAAAGATTTCCCAAACCCACAAAAACCAAAGTAATTTTCCCAAAACGCTACAAAACCTCCCATCCTAGAAAGTCAATTCCCCAAAAGTGGGCAGCCCAATGTGTGCTTCAAAATATTCTTCAAAATATTCACTCAGGCTACCAGGAACAAGATTTCTTTCCCAGAATAAATGGGTTTGGAGGGAGGATTCTCCAACCAGAGCAAACTGCTCACTTCAAGAGTATTATTAGCAATGCTACAGAAAATAGCTTAAATATTCTTAGTTTAAGCACCTCTTTCTCAGAAGTACAGAACTTCCTGTGGATTTTAACTTGAAGTCAATATTGCTCAAGACTTTTTCTGACTCTGTTTGATTTGCACAAGATTTTTAAATAGCACACAAGTGAAATTTTGTGTAATTTCTTTAAATTTCTGGCATTCCCAGTTCTCAGCAGCTGCTAAAAGTCCAGGATTTAAGACATGCTGATGTGGCTGTGCATGCACAAGGTGTTGGGACCTCCCCAGGAAACCTGCCTTCCCAAAATTTCACTCACTGTAAGAATGTTTTGGCAGGAGCAAGCATCCACCCTTTAAAAACAAGCCTGCTTTTCACTGCTTACATTTTGGGTTTCTGCTGGGAGCAGGAAGGGTCATCAGGACAGTTTTATATGGCTTAGCCCAGTAAAACCAAATTTAGCAGTGCAGTGAAAAATCAGCTTTACCATGTAAGAAAGGACACAGAGAATAAGAACATTAACTCTTTTTGACCAGGCTGCTTGGAGTTAAGGATAAAGCCCTGGAGGAATGAGGTGTTTCCTTGGAAGGAAACAGGCTATTCACAACTTTACCTCCTTCATGGAACCCTGGAATGGTTTGGGCTGGAATGGCCCTTACAGCCCATCTCATTCCAACACCCTGCCATGGGCAGGGACACCTTCCCCAAGACCAGGCTGCTCCATCCAAACTCTCCCAAACTCTCAGGGATTTCCCTTAAACCCACAGGGATTCAGGCACCAAGAACAGGATTGCAGGAGCAGGTTGCAACTCCTGCCTTCTTTTGACCCAAACCCACTGGCAGCTGTGCAGGTCCATCCCTGGGGCCCAGAATGATCAGCAACTCTTCCATAGTGCTGGGAGAGATGCCATGTTTTCCTCAAACCCACAACATTTCCAGCCTTCCAAGGAACTTGGTCTGGCTGGAGGTTTTATCATTTGTTTGTGGGGTGTTGTTTGGTTTGGTTTTGTTGTTTGCTTGGTTTTTTCGGTAAAGCTTTTTTGTTGTTATTGTTTAGTTTTATTCTCCCACAGCAATCCTGGGAATGCTGCAGCCTGAAAAGATTTCTCTTTCTATTCCCAAATATCCCAAGCAACAAGAGACAGGACAAGAAGAAACAACCTCAAGTTGCACCAGGGAACGTTCAGGTTGGCTGCTAGGAAGAATTTCTTCACAGAAAGGGTGGTCAGGCACTGGCACAGCTGCCCCGGGCAGTGGTTTTAAAATCCATGAGGATGTGGTGCTTGAGGAGTGCTTGTTTCAACACTGGACTTGGTGATCTCACAGGGCTTTTCCAACCTGAAGGCTCTGTGACTCCATTTGCCACAGAAAACATCACGATGGAAGGGGTTTCTCATCTAAAGAACAACAGCAGCATGAAGATATTTAGGTGGAGAAGTTCCTTCCACCTCTGTCTTATTCCCAGTTAAGGCATGAAATAAAAGGCACCAACTTTCCCAGCAGTAATTTCTGCTGCCTCAGAGAGCTCCTGTCACTCATATTTTCTGAAAAATCCCTTCACCAGGATTTCTTCTCCTGGGAAGCTGAGAAGGCTCAGAGAGGAATGAAAACAACAATTATGTGATTGCTTCTCCTGTGTTTGCTGCTTTGGAATGTGGTCTGGACATTGTTTATCCAACAGGTGAATGTTTGATTGGTTTCATGTGAATTGTTTTTACTTAATGACCAATCACCATCAGCTGTGATAGATTCTGAGTCAGTCACGAGTTTTCATTATCATTCTTGTTAAGCCTCCTGATGTATCCTTTCTCTTCCTTTAGTATAGTTTTAGTATAGCATTCTTTAATATAGTGTAATAAAATAATAAATCAGCTTTCTGAGAACATGGAGTCAGATTCCTCATCTCTCACCTCATCCTGGGGACCTCACAAACTCCACAAGCTCCAAGGACCTGGCACCTGTTGAGCCCCCTGAGAACGTGGGGCTGTATCAGCAACTGAACCTCTACTGACCAGACCTCCAAAATCCTCCTGACATCTGAGAGTGATGTGAAATCCCACTGGGAGCAGCCATCCTGCAGCACTGCAAAAACCTCCTAAACTCCCACCCCAAAGCCCAAAGAACAGGATGGACCTGCTGAGGATGCACATCAAGGGTTTGTATGTGGCAAAATGAAATTACCATAATTGGGCTTAGTACCAAGGAGGACACGTTCCCAAAAGATTGGTCATGTTTGGTACACAAGCAGGGCTGCAAGGAGAGCTTTTCCATACAGAAATTCCAGATATTGTAAGAGATATTTCTTTACAACATGCTGTGGCACAATCACACTCACAATGTTTACCTTACAATGCTCTTCCTACGAGTGTATTTTTAATCAAATTAATTCCATACAATAGCATTTTAGGAAAGAACAGTATGTATGCCTGGAATAAATACTGGCACAGCTTTTCCTCAGTTTTATATTCTCAGCTGCACTTTTGTTTAATTAGCATTACCCAAAAGGATTGCAGCCGGTCTAACCCATCCTGTACCATACAAAAGCTGTAGGAAAATCAAAAAATCAAATTGCAGCTTGCTTTAAATGCCTGGAATCTCCTCCCCTGAATGCAGAGCCAAATACTGAACTCCTCTGCTTTCAAACTGCTCTTCTGGATTGTAGCGTGCTTGATTAAAATTTGCCTACTAGAGATTCACACACCACAGCATTTTTGCTGCCTGATGGTCCCAAAAGGTCTTTCAGAATGACTTTAGGAAGAAGAATCACAGCTAATAGTTAAGGGTACAAAATCAACTCCTCCTCACATCCAGAAACAGAGGAAAAACGGGAAACACTCCAAAATACGTAAGCCCAGCTCCACACAGGACACCCAGGGCTACCTGGCAGATAAGGGATAGGCTGAGGGAAGATCAGGAGAGGCAAGTGAGCCTCTGGAGGGCAGGAAAGACACCAAAACAACTGGAAAGAAAATAAGTGGAAAAGAAAGGGAGCTTATCTCTAGCAAGGCAACTCTAACACGTGAGTAAACACTTGCAAACACTGACAGAGAAACTGTGTGAGAAGCATTCCATGGGAATGTGGAGATCTCAACCACACGGATCCAGTGCCATTTCATTTGAGCAAGTAAATCATCTCATTCACCAAATACTTCCCATCCAAAGCTGGCACTGCTTTTGCCTTTCAAAGGAGTGTTCCCAGCTACAATTTAGCATCTTGTTTCCAGGCTAATGAAAGTGCATCTAGGCTAGTAAAAACAGACCAAAACAAATCCTCGGCTTCAAGTCCTGTTGTGTAATGAGAAAGTTTAATTAAGGCCACACATTACAGCTGTAAACGTTCTCTTATATAATAAGGTCTAAATGAAACTGAACCTAATCAAAGTTACAATTCCTTCATTAGCAAATTACAAACAAGAGCGCGCAGCTGACACACCGGCCATGATTATCACAACTAATTGCCTCGTTGTTAGGGAGCAGCCTGAAACTGTGTTCAGATGTCCGTCTGTGGTAGCAAATTAGGGCCACATCAGGCTATTCCTGCCATCACAAGGGGCTCTTGTCGAGCGATCTGATTTACCCTGCGCCTGGCAGCACTCGGCCCAATCAAAGCCCCCTCTACAAAGGCAGCTTTGAAGCCAGCACAGCCTAGAAACCCGCTCCATATGCAGGCCGGCAGACTGCACTTCATTAGGCCTGTTGTCACATTTTCCCTCTTCTTATTCTAATGATCCTATTTTAATACACATAGGAACCTCTCCTAATTGATGTCAAGTGAGTGACTTCCACATTCATCACCGGCGCACATCAAACGCCGCTGGGGCGCTCGGCCTGCCCGGACCCGAGGTGTGTGTCTTGTCTCCCAACTATGGAAAGCAGGGAAGAGAAAAAAAAAAAAATACAACTATTTCGGCATTACCTGTTTAATTGGGATTGCACGGCCGCTTCCAATGCTGTCTGTTCTGCTCTCCAGGACCTTCTTCTCTTTGTCTGGGTCACTCCCTTTCCGAGACTGCAGAGTGAAAAGAAAAGTTTGTGCTCCATTAAATGCACACAGAGGATGCTTTTATTTGCCTTTTTTTTTCTTCTGGGGCAATTAAAAAATACTTTGGCAGGTAAATATAGGCTCAAAAGTGAATCTACACGAGTACACAACCATCCTAAAAATGAATAAATTTCCCATCCACCACCCATAAATTTCAACCAACCACTAGTTTGAAATGCATTTGGGTTTAAAGAGTTACAGCTTCGCTGCCTGAAGACCCACAACATCAGAGGACACGTTTCTGAAGTTTCCAACAGCAGCTCCAAAGTGGAATGAATGTGCCATCTCCTCATTAAAAAAATTTAATATAGCCATGCATACATTTAATTCACACCTGTGTGGCTCTTAGAAATGTCAGCAACTATTTAGAAATATGATTTTATAATGCTGGATTTGACCATATGGACTTCAACTTATTAATTTTTTTTCTGCTTCAGGACAGTTAGAAAGTTGGAACTGCGAGAAAAGCCGGTGACTGCAAAAAGTTATCTGAACACAGTGTGGAAAAATTAGCATGAGGAGAATTTTACCAATGTCTAAAACCCGAGTTGCCTTATCCTGGATTCCTCCAAGGCTGGAAGGAGTGAGGTCACAGCGCTCCCTTCATGACTTTATCAAGTTCTATGGGAATGTGAAGAAGTTATTCAGATCGCAGCCCGTTATTGCGACAGAACGCACGGGCGCAGCGGTGATTTTGACGGATTTATTTTATTACAAAAAGAAGACCTGAGAGTCATCCTCCTTAATAACTGCGCTGACAAGTGACAACTTCACTCCATTACTTTCCAATGGGAACATTACTCACACAATATGGGAAATGGGAAAACAGTTTCGCGTGCTTTTCAAACCGCGGCCACGCCAGAGCCCACTCCGGCGGGAAGAGATGCCGAAATCAGGAGGAGAATTGAATCGGGACCGTGGATCGCTAATGCCCCTTTCCCCCGTGCCACAAAGGGGTGGGAGGAAGAATAAAACCCAGGAGCAGCTGCCCTGGGGCGTGAGGGGAGGGAGGAGTGCGAGTAAGAGCAGCACATTCGCGCAGCGGGGATGCCGCGCTGCCGGGAACGGGCTCCGTTGGCCAGTTACTATGGTTGGGGGCAATGGAATGGCGTGCCGGGGAATTAAACAAAGAACAAACGAAAGCAAGCAAAACAAGTGGGAGGGGTGAAATCCAGCGTGCAGGATAACTATTGTTCCTTGCCCTTCAAGACAGATTTCTGCCTCTGAAAGTGCCACTTCCCAAGAATACGAGGCAAAACAAAGCGTCAATGGCGCAAGGCGCCCGTAAGTGACATTGTAAAGAAACTCAGTGAAGGTGCCCAAATCCTTGGGAGGGGAGTTGTCAACTTGAATGTTTCTTTTTTATCTGACTTTTTTTTTTTAGAGAAAGAAGCCTGCCTCTGAAATTCAGGCTGAATATCTACGCGCTGTTTTTCATTTCTGGTTTTAAATCATCACCATTCTCCTAAAAGTTACTGCAGCTGGAAATCACAGGCTGCACGTGGAAGGGAAATATCTATGTGCAAAACACTGGTAAATGCCAAAAGTACAGAAACGCAGGGATTTCTGCTGGGCAGATTCCCTTCCAGCTGCAGATTCCCTCCTAGCTGCTCGTAGTCACAGAATCCCTAACGTTTTCCAGGGGAGAATCTTCTTCACACGCTCCGCTATTTATAAAGATAAATTGTGCAGTGAAACAGAAATCTGATCTTTTATGCTTTTGTACCTATGACACACACAATATGTCTTACATCCTAGCAGAAAAAAATCCACTCCAAACCATGCTGGAGCAACACTTCCCAGGATTTTTTCTGATGGCACATCTACACAATAAATGGTTCTATTTAAAACTTGGTGCCAGCAAACCAAAAAAAAAGTCTGAAAAAATTAAAGCATCTGCACAAATATCATTGGAGTGATTTCCCCATTGCAGTGGAAGTCACTCACAGATTCAATCCACAAATAAACTTGGGCCAAGATGTCACATCTGAGTTTGGGCACAACCAGACCAAGATCAGCAGTGCTGAGCACCCCAAAAGTAAAATATTCATCTCTACTGAGACATGGAGCTCATTTTAAGTCTGAAAAACTCCCTTGGAATTCTGTAAATATGTAAGACAGGTAACACTGAATGTGGGAAAGGTGATGCACCTTTCTATGCCAGAAATTCCCTCACCCAGTGTCTGTGGGATCAGACATGGTCAGAACCACCTTCTTGCTCAGTGAAACTCATAAATGCATTTCAAATCCTCACCTGGCCTATACAAGATTATTTGGTGGTCCCTGTTATCACACTGTCCAAAACAAAGGATATTAATCTTCTAATATTTCATCTATCTTATCACTCAAGGAGGAAATCAGCTGCTGTAACAACTTCTTTACAACAAACATTAATACTCAATATAAAAAGATGAGATGCTGCATTTAATGCACTGAACAAGTTTAAAAATTCTCATCCCTATTCCAACTCAAAAACTGTAATTAAGAAGAATCAAATATTTTCTACTTAGCCCAGTCCTCTTCCAACAACAGAAGATCTAAAGATCACTAAACAGATTACCTGTGCTAGATAACAAGGGGTAATTTGCAATTATTAAACAGAAACATATCTGATTCTGTAAGAGATAAAGACATAAGTGACTGGGAAGGGAAGCACAGCAAGAAACCCAGAGCTAAACAGTAAAATACTTTAATTACACACTCTGTTCATAAGCAGCATTTTCTCTGTAGTTATCTATTTATTCAATTAAATAATTCCAGGTTGTAACTTGGCACAGAAGCTGGGTTACAGCAGAGTGGGTGTTAAGTACTTCACGACATAGATTACAGGGCAACTCATTAAACAATCTCACTACATCCACCTTAAAAGACACAACTAAATCTGCAAAGGCAAATTATTATCATTTTTCCCAGTTATCAGACACTAAGACAACTATCACCACCCTCTCATGTCAGTAAATATGGCTCTCACTAATTATCACAAACCAGAGCTTTAGTCTGTTTACAGCTGACTTAACATTCTTCTCAAACCTTTCCTGTGACTGTAGATGGGTCTGTTTTTCTCTCCTCCCTTCCTCAAATGTACAGCTGCTCCAAACTGAACCATTCCCAGTTTCCCAAATGCCAAGAGCACCTGCAGAGCCCTGGCAGCCCCTCACACATCCTTCAGCCCGGCCATGGATGGACGGATGGATGGATGTTTGCAGGGATGCAGCAGCATCCCAGCTCTGCTTCCTGAGCTCTGACTGCTGCTGGTTTCTGGGCTGACACTGACATCTAGTGGGGCTGGGAACTCTGCAATTCTCCCACCCAGCTCCAGCTTATTCCCACCAATGGGAAGGAATCTGCACAGCTGTTATCAAATATCGGCGTCAAAGCTGATGGGGCACTTCTTCCCAGGTCACTCATTTTGTTGTTTTCCACCTATACATTTGTACCCAAACACAAATGCATGATTTCCTCTCCTTCACAGGACTGGGAGATGTGGGTTTAAATGAAAATGGGAGGGACACAGGATCCCTGGGGCTCTGTGCTGTCACTCAGAGCTCCAAAATGGTGACAAAACGTTCCACTTGCTGAAGGTGGAGAGCACAGATTTCCCTCAGAGTCTGAGGAAATGTTTTTTTCAGGTTTGTATGTGGGAAGTGAGCATGATATCACCTTTGGAATAAAAATACATAAATTCTCCTTGTTGACAGGAAAGCTGTGGGCTCCTAAACACAAGTAACATGTAGCTACAACCCCCAAGGGAGTTACACAAGAGCCCACAGCCATTCTGAGTTTGCTGTGACATGTGTGACCTGTCAAAACACTGCTTAGAAACCACAGTTACACCTGCAACAGATCCCAGAGCTTTCAGCAAGAGGCTTAAACCAAGGAAACCTTCACTCAGGGCTTCACTAGCATCTCCCTAACTGCTTCTGCATAACAAAAACCATATTGCACCAGGCAGATTTCTAATTTTTTTTTGTTTGATTTTGGGGTTTTTTGGCCTCTCAATGAAGAAAAAAGCAGGTGGTTTGGAAAGAAAAAAAAAGTTATTTTAATGTCCATCATTTTTTTTAGCCTTGGAGAAGGAAAG